>NC_141879.1:305630000-305932391 GCF_056163025.1 Triticum urartu | reverse complement strand
GGGTGTATGACCATCGAAGGTTTTATTCATGTAAACAGAACAACAATTATTCTCTGACTTTAATGAATAACCGAATTGCAATAAACATGATCAACTCATATTCATGCTCAACGCAAAAACCAAATAACACTTATTTAGGTTCAACACTAATCCTGAAAGTATAGGGGAGTGTGCGATGATGATCATATCAATCTTGGAACCACTTCCAACACACATCGTCACTTCTCCCTTAACTAGTCTCTGTTTATTCTGCAACTCCCGTTTTGAGTTACTAATCTTAGCAACTGAACTAGTATCAAATACTGAGGGGTTGCTATAAACACTAGTAAAGTACACATCAATAACATGTATATCAAATATACTCATGTTCACTTTGCCATCCTTCTTATCTACCAATCACTTTGGGTAGTTCCGCTTCCAGTGACCAGTCCCTTTGCAGTAGAAACACTTAGTCTCAGGCTTAGGACCAGACTTGGGCTTCTTCACTTGAGCAGCAACTTGCTTGCCATTCTTCTTGAAGTTCCCCTTCTTCCCTTTGCCCTTTTATTGAAACTAGTGGTCTTGTCTACCATCAACACTTGATGCTCTTTCTTGATTTCTACCTTCGTCGATTTCAACATCACGAAGAGCTTGGGAATCACTTTAGTCATCCCTTGCATATTATAGTTCATCACGAAGTTCTACTAACTTGGTGATGGTGACTAGAGAATTATGTCAATCACTATTTTATCTGGAAGATTAACTCCCACTTGATTCAAGCGATTGTAGTACCCAGACAATCTGAGCACATGCTCACTAGTTGAGCAATTCTCCTCCATCTTTTAGCTATAGAACTTGTTGGAGACTTCATATCTCTCAACTCGGGTATTTGCTTGAAATATTAACTTCAATTCCTGGAACATCTCATATGGTCCATGACGTTCAAAACGTCTTTGAAGTCCCGATTCTAAGCCGTTAAGCATGGTGCACTAAACTATCAAGTAGTCATCATATTGAGCTAGCCAAACGTTCATAACGTCTACATCTGCTCCTGCAATAGGTCTGTCACCTAGCGGTGCATCAAGGACATAATTCTTCTGTGCAGCAATGAGGATAAATCTCAGATCACGGATCCAATCCGCATCATTGCTACTAACATCTTTCAACACATTTTTTCTCTAGGAACATATCAAAATAAACATATGAAAGCAACAACGCAAGCTATTGATCTACAACATAATTTGCAAAATACTACCAGGACTAAGTTCATGATAAATTTAAGTTCAATTAATCATATTACTTAAGAACTCCCACTTAGATAGACATCCCTCTAATCTTCTAAGTGATTACTTGATCCATATCAACTAAACCATAACCGATCATCACGTGAGATGGAGTAGTTTTCAATGGTGAACATCACTATGTTGATCATATCTACTATATGATTCACGCTCGACCTTTCGGTCTCCGTGTTCCGAGGCCATATTTGCATATGCTAGGCTCGTCAAGTTTAACCTGAGTATTCCGCGTGTGCAAAACTGGCTTGCACCCGTTGTAGATGGACGTAGAGCTTATCACACCCGATCATCACGTGGTGTCTGGGCACGACGAACTTTGGCAACGGTGCATACTCAGGGAGAACACTTCTTGATAATTAGTGAGAGATCATCTTATAATGCTACCGTCAATCAAAGCAAGATAAGATGCATAAAAGGATAAACATCACATGCAATCAATATAAGTGATATGATATGGCCATCATCATCTTGTGCTTGTGATCTCCATCTCCTGAGCACCGTCATGATCACCATCGTCACCGGCGCGACACCTTGATCTCCATCATAGCATCGTTGTCGTCTCGCCAATCTTATGCTTCCACGACTATCTCTACCGCTTAGTGATAAAGTAAAGCATTACATCGCGATTGCATTGCATACAACAAAGCGACAACCATATGGCTCCTGCCAGTTGCCGATAACTCGGTTACAAAACATGATCATCTCATACAATAAAATTCATCATCATGCCTTGACCATATCACATCACAACATGCCCTGCAAAAACAAGTTAGACGTCCTCTACTTTGTTGTTGCAAGTTTTACGTGGCTGCTACGGGCTTAAACAAGAACCAATCTCACCTATGCATCAAAACCACAATGATAGTTTGTCAAATAGACTCCGTTTTAACCTTCGCAAGGACCGGGCGTAGCCATACTCGGTTCAAATAAAGTTGGAGAGACAGTCGCCCGCAAGCCACCTATGTGCAAAGCACGTCGGGAGAACCGGTCTCGCGTAAGCGTACGCGCAATGTCGGTCCGGGTCGTCTCGTCCAACAATACCGCCGAACCAAAGTATGACATGCTGGTAGACAGTATGACTTATATCGCCCACAACTCACTTGTGTTCTACTCGTGCATATAACATCAAACCATAAAACCTAGGCTCGGATGCCACTGTTGGGGAACGTAGTAATTTCAAAAAAATTCCTACGCATACGCAAGATCATGTGATGCATAGCAACGAGAGGGGAGAGTGTTGTCTACGTACCCACGCAGACCGACTGCGGAAGCGTTGACACAACGTAGAGGAAGTAGTCGTACGTTTTCCCGATCCGACCGATCCAAGCACCGTTACTCCGGCACCTCCGAGTTCTTAGCACACGTACAGCTCAATGACGATCCCCGGGCTCCGATCCAGCAAAGCGTCGGGGAGGAGTTCCGTCAACACGACGGCGTGGTGACGATCTTGATGTTCTACCGTCGCAGGGCTTCGCCTAAGCACTGCTACAATATAATCGAGGTGGAATATGGTGGCAGGGGGCATCGCACACGGCTAAGGAACGATCTCAATGATCAACTTGTGTGTCTAGGGGTGTCCCCTGCCTCCGTATATAAAGGAGCCAAGGGGAGGGGGCCGGCCGGCCAAGGAGGGCGCACCAAGGGAGTCCTACTCCCTCTGGGAGTAGGATTCCTTCCCCCAATCCTAGTTGGAGTAGGATTCGCTGAGGGGGAAAGAGAGAGAGGGGGGCTGGCCACCTCTCCTTGTCCTAATAGGACTAGGGGAGGGGGGAGGCGCGCGGCCCATCTTGGGCTGCCCCTTCTCCTTTCCACTAAAGCCCATAAAGGCCCATACAGCTCCCGGGGGGGTTCCGGTAACCTCCCGGTACTCCGGTAAAATACCGATTTCACCCGGAACACTTCCGATATCCAAACATAGCCTTCCAATATATCAATCTTTATGTCTCGACCATTTCGAGACTCCTCGTCATGTCCGTGATCACATCCGGGACTCCGAACTAACTTCAGTACATCAAAATGCATAAACTCATAATAACTGTCATCGTAACGTTAAGCGTGCAGACCCTACGGTTCGAGAATAATGCAGACATGACTGAGACACATCTTCGGTCAATAACCAATAGCGGGACCTGGATGCCCATATTGGCTCCTACATATTCTACGAAGATCTTTATCGGTCAGACCGCATAACAACATACGTTGTTCCCTTTGTCATCGGTATGTTACTTGCCCGGCAAGTCTCTTTACTCGTTCCGTAATACATCATCTCGTTACCTAGTTCAATCTCATTACCGGCAAGTCTCTTTACTCGTTCCGTAATACATCATCTCGCAACTAACTCATTGGCTGCAATGCTTGCAAGGCTTATGTGATGTGCATTACCGAGAGGACCCAGAGATACCTCTCCGACAATTGGAGTGACAAATCCTAATCTCGAATTACGCCAAACCAACATGTACCTTTGGAGACACCTGTAGAGCTCCTTTATAATCACACAGTTACATTGTGACGTTTGGTAGCACACAAAGTGTTCCTCCGGCAAACGGGAGTTGCATAATCTCATAGTCATAGGAACATGTATAAGTCATGAAGAAAGCAATAGCAACATACTAAACGATCGGGTGCTAAGCTAATGGAATGGGTTGTGTCAATCAGATCATTCACTTAATGATGTGATCCCGTTAATCAAATAACAACTCATTGTTCATGGTTAGGAAACATAACCATCTTTGATTAACGAGCTAGTCAAGTAGAGGCATACTAGTGACACTCTGTTTGTCTATGTATTCACACATGTATTATGTTTCCGGTTAATACAATTCTAGCATGAATAATAAACATTTATCATGATATAAGGAAATAAATAATAACTTTATTATTGCCTCTAGGGCATATTTCCTTCAACGACTACATCAACCACGTTGTCATAACGCTTCCGCTTACGGTCTACGAGGGTACGTGGACAACACTCTTCCCTCTCGTTGCTATGCATCACCTAGATGGATCTTGCATGTGCGTAGGATTTTTTTTGAAATTACTGCGGTCCCCAACAATGGCATCCGAGCCAGGTCTATGCGTAGATGTTATATGCATGAGTAGAACACAAAGGAGTTGTGGGTGTGGGTATATACATATTGCTTGCCGTCACTAGTTGATTCCTGATTCGACAGTATTGTTGGATGAAGTGGCTCAGACCGACATTAGGCGTACGCTTACGCGAGACTGGTTCTACCGACGTGCTTCGCACACAGGTGGCTAGTGGGTGTGTGTTTCTCCAACTTTAGTTGAATCGGATTCAATGAACAGGGTTCTTTCTGAAGATCAAAAAGCAATCACTATACTGCGTTGCAGTTTTTAAAGCGTAGGTAAGAACGGTTCTTGCTCTGCCCGTAGCAGCCACGTAAAACTTGCAACAACAATGTAGAGGACGTCTAAATTGTTTTTGCAGGGCTTGTTGTGATGTGATATGGTCAAGACGTGATGAGATATAAGTTCTTGTATGAGAAGATCATGTTTTGTTGAAGCTATCGGCAACTAGCAGAAGCCTTATGGTTGTCTCTTTATTGCATAAGATGCAAGTGCCAAATAATTGCTTTACTTTATCGCTATGCGATAGCAATAGTTGCAAGAGCAATAGTTGGCGAGACGACCATGTGATGACACGTTGATAGAGATCAAGATGATGGAGATCATGGTGTCATGCCGGTGACGATAGAGATCATGACGGTACTTTGGAGATGGAGATGAAAGGCGCAAGATGATCATGGCCATATCATGTCACATATTATGATTGCATGTGATGTTTATCCTTTATGAATCTTATTTTGCTTAGTTCGGCGGTAGCATTATAAGATGATCCCTCACTAAATTCCAAGGTATAAGTGTTCTCCCTGAGTATGCATCGTTGCGACAGTTCGTCGTGCCGAGACACCATGTGATGATCGGGTGTGATAAGCTCTACGTTCACATACAACGGGTGCAAGCCAGTTTTGCACACGCGGAATACTTGGGTTAAACTTGACTAGCCTAGCGTATGCAGATATGGCCTCGGAACACTGGAGACCGAAAGGTCGAGCGTGAATCATATAGTAGATATGATCAACATAATGATGTTCACCATTGAAAACTACTCCATCTCACGTGATGATCAGACATGGTTTAGTTGATTTGGATCACGTGATCATTTAGATGACTAGAGGGATGTCTATCTAAGTGGGAGTTCTTAAGTAATATGATTAATTGAACATTAATCTATCATGAACTTAGTCCTGATAGTATTTGCATAACTATGTTGTATACCAATAGCTCGTGATGTAGCTCCCCTTTTTTATATATGTTCCTAGAAAAAACTATGTTGAAAGATGATAGTAGCAATGATGCGGACTAGGTCCGTGATCTGAGGATTATCCTCATTGCTGCACAGAAGAATTATGTCCTTGATGCACCGCTAGGTGACAGACCTATTGCAGGAGCAGATGCAGACGTTATGAACGTTTGACAATCTCGGTATGATGACTACTTGATAGTTTAGTGCACCATTCTTTATGGCTTAGAACCGGTACTTCAAAAATGTTTTGAATGCCACGAAGCATATAAGATGTTCCAAGAGTTGAAATTGGTATCTCATACTCATGCCCGTGTCAAGAGGTATGAGACCTCTGACAGTACTTTTCCTACAAGATGGAGGAGAATAGCTCAATGAGGGAGCATGTGCTCAAAATGTCTGAGTACTACTATCACTTGACTCAAGTGGGAGTTAATCTTCCCGATAAGATAGTGATTGATCGATTTCTCTAGTCACTATCACCAAGTTACTAGAACTTCGTGATGAACTATAATATACAAGGGATAATGGAAACGATTCCCAAAGCTCTTCGCGATGCTGTAATCGGCGAAGGTAGAAATCAAGAAAAGGCATCAAGTGTTGATGGTTGACAAGACCACTAGTTTCAAGTAAAAGGGCAAGGGAAAGAAAGGGAACTTTAAGAAGAATGGCAAGAAAGTTGCCACTCCCATGAAGAAGCCCAAAGCTAGACCCAAGCCTGAAACTGAGTGCTTCTACTACAAAGGAAATGATCACTAGAAGTGGAACTGCCCTAGATACTTGGCGGATAAGAAGGATGGCAAAGTGAACAAAGGTATATTTGATATACATGTTCTTGATGTGTACTTTACTAGTGTTTATAGCAAACCCCTCGGTATTTGATACTAGTTCAGTTGCTAAGAGTAGTAACTCGAAACGGGAGTTGAAAAATAAACAAAGACTAGTTGAGGACGAGGTGACGATGTGTGTTGGAAATGATTCCAAGGTTGATAAGATCACCATCGCGCACTCCCTTTACCTTCGGGGTAGGTGTTGAACCAAAAATAAATGTTATTTGGTGTTTGCGTTGAGCATAATATGATTGCATCATGTTTATTGCAATAGGTTATTCATTTAAGTCAAAGAATAATAGTTATTATGTTTACATGAATAAAACCTTCTGTGGTCATACACCCAAGGTAAATGGTTTATTGAATCTCGATCATAGTGATACACATATTCATAATATTGAAACCAAAAGATGCAAAGGTAATAATGATGGGGCAACCTATTTGTGGCACTGCCGTTTAGGTCATATTGGTGTAAAGCGCATGAAGAAACTCCATGTTGATGGACTTTTGGAATCACTTGATTATGAATCACTTGGTTCTTGCGAACCATGCCTCATGTACTAGATGACTAAGACTCCATTCTCCAGAACAATGGAGCGAGCAACTAACTTATTGGAAATAATACATACTGATGTATGTGATCCGATAAGTGTTGAGGCTCGCGACGGGTATCGTTATTTTCTGACCTTCATAGATGATTTGAGCAGATATGGGTATATATACTTAATGAAACATAAGTCTGAAACATGTGAAAAGTTCAAAGAATTTCAGAGTGAAGTGGAAAACATCGTAACAAGAAAATAAAGTTTCTACGATCTCATCGCGGAGGCGAATATTTGAGTTACGAGTTTGGTCTTCATTTGAAACAATGTGGAATAGTTACGCAACTCACGCCACCTGGAACACCATAACATAATGGTGTGTCCGGACATTGTAATCGTACTTTATTGGATATGGTGCGATCTATGATGTCTCTTATCGATTTACCACTATCATTTTGGGGTTATGCATTAGAGACATCTGCATTCACGTTAAATAGGGCACCATCTGAATCCGTTCAGATGGCACCGTATGAACTATGGTTTGGCAAGAAACCAAAGTTGTCGTTTCTTAAAGTTTGAGGTTGCGATGCTTATGTGAAAAAGTTTCAAACTGCTAAGCTCGAACCCAAATCGGAGTAGTGTGTCTTCATAGGATACCCAAAAGAAACTATTGGGTACACCTTCTATCACAGATCTGAAGGAAAGATATTTTGTTGCTAAGAATGGACCCTTTCTAGAGAAGGAGTTTCTCTCAAAAGAAGTGAGTGGGAGGAAAGTAGAACTTGATGAGGTAATTGTACCTTCTCCCGAATTGGAAAGTAGTTCATCACAGAAATCAGTTCCAGTGATTCCTACACCAATTAGTGAGGAAGCTAATGATGATGATCATGAAACTTCAGATCAAGTTACTACCGAACCTCGTAGGTCAACCAGAGTACGGTCCGCACCAGAGTGGTACGGTAATCCTGTTCTGTAAGTCATGTTACTAGACCATGACGAACGTACGAACTATGAGGAAGCGATGATGAGCCCAGATTCCACAAAATGGCTTGAGGCCATGAAATCTGAGATGGGATCCATGTATGAGAACAAAGTATGGACTTTGATTGACTTGCCCGATGATCGGTGAGTCATTGAGAATAAATGTATCTTCAAGAGGAAGATGGACGCTGATAGTAGTGTTACTATCTGCAAAGCTCGAATTGTCGCAAAAATGTTTTCGACAAGTTCAAGGTGTTGACTACGATGAGATTTTATCACTCGTATTGATGCTTAAAAGACTGTTCGAATCATGTTAGCAGTTGCCACATTTTATGAAATCTCGCAAATGGATGTCAAAACTGCACTCCTTAATGGATTTCTTAAAGAAGAGTTGTATATGATGCAACCAGAAGGTTTGGTCGATCCTAAAGGTGCTAACAAAGTCAGCAAGCTCCAGCGATCCATCTATGGACTGGTGCAAGCATCTCTGAGTTGGAATATATGCTTTGATAAAGTGATCAAAGCATATGGTTTTATACAGACTTGCGGTGAAGCATGTATTTACAAGAAAGTGAGTGGGAGCACTACAGCATTTCTGATAAGTATACGTGAATGACATATTGTTGATCGAAAATAATATAGAATTTTCTGGAAAGCATAAAGGAGTGTTTGAAAGGAGTTTTTCAAAGAAAAGACCTCGGTGAAGCTGCTTACACATTGAGCATCAAGATCTATAGAGATAGATCAAGATGCTTGATAAGATTTTTCAATGAGTACATACCTTGACAAGATTTTGAAGTAGTTTAAAATGGAACAATCAAAGAAGGAGTTCTTGCCTGTGTTGCAAGGTGTGAACTTGAGTAAAGACTCAAAACCCGACCACAACAGAAAATAGAAAGAGAATGAAAAGTCATTCCCTATGCCTGAGTCATAGGTTCTATAAAGTATGCTATGCTATGTACCAGACCTATTGTGTACCTTACCATAAGTTTGGCAAGAGGGTACAATAGTGATCCAGGAGTGGATCACTGGACAACAGTCAAAAATATCCTTAGTCCAATAAGGAAATGGTTCTCGGTTATGGAGGTGACAAAGAGTTCGTCGTAAAGAGTTACGTCGATGCAAGCTTTGACACCGATCTGGATGACTCTAAGTCTCGATCTAGATACATATTGAAAGTGGGAGAAATTAGCTAGAGTAGCTCCATGCAAAGCATTGTAGACATAGAAAATTTTCAAAATACATACGGCTCTGAATGTGGCAGACCCGTTGACTAAATTTCTCTGACAAAAAAACATGATCACTCTTTGGGTGTTAATCACATAGCAATGTGAACTAGATTATTGACTCTAGTAAACCCTTTGGGTGTTAGTCACATGGAGATGTGAACTAATCACATAAAGATGTGAAATATTGGTGTTAAATCACATGATGATGTGAACTAGATTATTGACTAGTGCAAGTGGGAGACTGAAGGAAATATGCCCTAGAGGCAATAATAAAGTTGTTATTTATATTTCCTTATATCATGATAAATATTTATTATTAATGCTAGAATTGTATTAACCGAAAACTTAGTACATGTGTGAATACATAGACAAAACGGAGTGTCCCTAATTTGCCTCTACTTGACTAGCGCGTTAATCAAAGATGGTTAAGTTTCCTGACCATAGACATGTGTTGTCATTTGATGAATGGGATCACATCATTAGAGAATGATGTGATGGACAAGACCCATCCATTAGCTTAGCATAAATGATCGTTTAGTTTTATTGCTATTGCTTTCATCATGACTTGTACATGTTCCTCTGACTATGAGATTATGCAACTCCCAAATACCGGAGGAACACCTTATGTGCTATCAAACGTCACAAGTAACTGGGTGATTATAAAGATGCTCTACAGGTGTCTCCGATGGTGTTTGTTGAGTTGGCATACATCGAGATTAGGATTTGTCACTCTGATTGTCGGAGAGGTATCTCTGGGCCCTCTCGGTAATGTGCGTCACTATAAGCCTTGCAAGCAATGTGACTAATTAGTTAGTTGCGGGATGTTGCATTACGGAACAAGTAAAGAGACTTTCCAGTAACGAGATTGAACTAGGTATTGAGATACCGATGATCGAATCTCGGCCAAGTAACATACCGATGACAAAGGGAACAACGTATGTTGTTATGCAGTTTGACCGATAAAGATCTTCGTAGAATATGTAGGAGCCAATATGAGCATCCAGGTTCCACTATTGGTTATTGACCGGAGATGTGTCTCGGTCATGTCTACATAGTTCTCGAACCCGTAGGGTCCGCACGCTTAACGTTCGATGATGATTTGTATTATGAGTTATGTGATTTGATGACCGAAATTTGTTCGGAGTCCCGGATGAGATCGGGGAGATGACTAGGAGTCTCGAAATGGTCCAGAGGTAGAAATCGATATATTGGAAGTCTATATTCGGACATCGGAAAGGTTCCAAGTGATTCGGGTATTTTGCGGAGTACCGGAGAATTACGAGAATTCGCCGGGAGAAGTATTGGGCCTTATTAGGCCATACAGGAATAGAGGAGGTAGGCCAAAGGGAGGGAGGTGCGCCCCCCCCATAGGTCTGAATTGGACTAGGGGAAAGGGGGCAGCGCCCCCTTGCCATTTCCTACTCCCTCTCTCTTTCCCTCTTTCTTCTCTCCTACTCCGGAAAGGAAAAGGGGAATCCTACTAGGACTTGGGAGTCCTAGTAGGACTCCCCACACTTGGCGCGCCCCCTCTAGGGCGGGCCTCCTCCTCCTCTCTCCTTTATATACGTGGACAGGGGACACCCCAAGGCACAACGGACAATCTCTTTGCCTTGTGCGGCGCCCCCCTCCACAGTTACACACCTCGGTCATATCATCGTAGTGCTTAGGCGAAGCCCTGCGCCGGTAACTTCATCATCACCGTCACCACGCTGTCGTGCTCACGAAACTCTCCCTCGGCCTCAACTGGATCAAGAGTATGAGGGACGTCACTGAGCTGAACGTGTGAAGATCCCGGAGGTGCCGTATCTTCGGTGCTTGGATCGGTCGGATCGTGAAGACGTAGGACTACATTAACCGCGTTGTCATAACGCTTCCGCTTATGGTCTACGAGGGTACGTGGACAACACTCTTCCCTTTCGTTGCTATGCATCACCTAGATGGATCTTGCATGTGCGTAGGAATTTTTTTGAAATTACTATGTTCCCCCACAGTGGCATCCAAGCCAAGTCTATGCATAGATGTTATATGCATGAGTAGAACACAAAGGAGTTATGGGCGTGGGTATATACATATTGCTTGCCGTCACTAGTTGGTTCTTGATTTGGTGGTATTGTTGGATGAAGCGACTCAGACCGACATTACGTGTACGCTTACGCGAGACTGGTTCTACCGACATGCTTCGCACACAGGTGGCTAGTGGGTGTCTGTTTCTCCAACTTTAGTTGAATCGGATTCAATGAACATGGTTCTTTCTGAAGATCAAAAAGCAATCACTATACCGCATTGTGGTTTTTTATGCGTAGGTAAGAGCGGTTCTTGCTCAGCCCGTAGCGGCCACGTAAAACTTGCAACAAAGAAGTAGAGGATGTCTAAATTGTTTTTGCAGGGCTTGTTGTGATGTGATATGGTCAAGACGTGATGAGATATAAGTTGTTGTATGAGATGATCATGTTTAGTTGAAGCTATCGGCAACTGGCAGAAGCCTTATGGTTGCCTCTTTATTGCATAAGATGCAAGCGCCAAATAATTGCTTTACTTTATCGCTATGCGATAGCAATAGTTGCAAGAGAAATAGTTGGCGAGACGACCATGTGATGACACATTGATAGAGATCAAGATGATGGAGATCATGGTGTCATGCCGGTGACGATAGTGTAACGCCCTCGATGCGTCTATATCTCCTACGTGTCGAAGCACGACTTAGAGGCTTAACCGCATTGAAAGCAATGTCGCAAGTGAGGTAATCTTCACAACAACCCATGTAAATAAATAAAGGAGAGAAGTACATAGTTGGCTTACACTCGCCACGTCACACAAATACATAAATAACATTACATTCATCCAATACACTCAGGGTCCGACTATGGTACCAAAATAAAGATCGACCCCCAAATGCGACAAAGTCCCCGATCACCCCAACTGGGCACCACTACTGATCATCTGGGAAAGACACATAGTAACGACGAGACTCTTCATTGAACTACCACTTGAGCTCGGTCATATCATCTGGAGCGGTATCATCGGTCCCTGCATCTGGTTTTGGAAGTAAACTGTGAGTCACGTGGACTCAGCAATCTCGCACCCTCGTGATCAAGACTATTTAAGCTTATAGGTAAGGTAAAGGTATGATGTGGAGCTGCAGCAAGCGACTAGCATATATGGTGGCTAACAAGCGCAAATGAGAGCGAGAGGAGAAGGCAAAAGAACGGTCGAACAACTATGATAAAGAAGTGATCCTAGAACAACCTACGCCAAGCATTACTCCAACACCGTGTTCACTTCCCGGACTCCGCCGAGAAGAGACTATCACGGTTACACACGCGGTTGGTGCATTTTAATTAAGTTAAGTTTCATGTTATCTACAACCGGACATTAACAAATTCCCATCTGCCCATAACCGCGGGCACGGCTTTCGAAAGTTCACATCTCTGCAGGGGAGTCCCAACTTAGCCCATCACAAGCTCTCACGGTCAACAAAGGATATTCCTTCTCCCAAGACAATCTGATCAGACTCGGCATCCCGGTTACAAGACATCCTCGACAATGGTAAAACAAGTCCAGCAACACCGCCCGAATGTGCCGACAAATCCCGATAGGAGCTGCACATATCTCGTTCTCAGAGCACACTCAGATAGGTCAAGCTATGAGTAAAACCAACCCTCAAGTTGCCCCGAGGTGGCCCCGCAGGCTGCCAGTTCGGACCAACACTCAGAGGAGCACTGGCCCAGGGGGGTTTAAATAAAGATGACCCTTGGGCTCCGGAAACCCAAGGGAAAAAGAGGCTAGGTGGCAAATGGTAAAACCAAGGTTGGGCATTGCTGGAGGAGTTTTATTCAAGGCGAACTGTCAAGGGGTTCCCATTATAACCCAACCGTGTAAGGAACGCAAAATCCGGGAACATAACACCGATATGACGGAAACTAGGGCGGCAAGAGTGGAACAAAACACCAGGCATAAGGCTGAGCCTTCCACCCTTTACCAAGTATGTAGGTGCATTAAGATAAACAATATAATATGGTGGTATCCCAACAATAAACATGTTCCAACAAGGAACGATCTCCAATCTTCACCTGCAACTAGCAACGCTATAAGAGGGGCTGAGCAAAGCGGTAACATAGCCAAACAATGGTTTGCTAGGACATGGTGAGTTATAGGCTGGACATGGCAATATGGGAGGCATGATAAGCAAGTGGTAGGCATCGTAGCATAGGCATGGCAAAAGAGCGAGCATCTAGCAAGCAAAGATAGAAGTGATTTCGAGGGTATGGTCATCTTGCCTGCAAAGTTTTCAGAGTTGCCTTGATCCTCGTAAGCAAACTCAACGGGCTCCTCGTTCACGAAATCGTCTCCCGGATCTACCCAAACAAGAACAACAAGCAAAAGGAACAAAATCAACCACGTGCAATGCTCAAGCAATATGATGCAAACCTGGTATGATATGCGGGATGCGATATGTGATGCATATGCATTATTTAGAAAGGAATGATTGAACCTGGCCTCAACTTGGAAATCCAAGAGTGCCACTGGAAAGGTGAGCTGATTTCGGTTGAAATCGATATAAAGATCATCGGAATCGGATGCACGGTTTGGAAATGGCAAGCAAAACAAATATGGCACCGGTCTGCGATAATCAGCAAGTAGCCATCTAAATGCATCAAGATAAATATGCTACAGCACTCAAACATGACAACAAAATACATGGCAGGGATCCACTCATGAAGCTTGACAGAAGATGAACACTGAGCTACGGCTAAATCATACATTAACAGGTTCAAACAAGCATGGAAAAAGTGCAAATGATAACAGGTTTCATAGCAAAGCAACGCATGGCATGAAGCTACTCTAAGCATATAACAAAAGTCCCTTAGTGGCCTTGAGCAAAAATGGATCAGAAAATACAATTGCAAGCATGTGAACATAACAAAAACATAAACAGATTCAGACTTGGTGAAAAACTGGAGCATGCAAAACAGTTAACAAGTAGACATGTTTACGAGCTCTATGCACTCACTACCGAGCATGGCATGACAAACTAAGCATAAACCCATCAAGAAGACATGGCATAGAAGCTAGACAGGTCAAGAACAACATCATAGCATGCACGGATCAATAACAACGACCTCGGCAAAATCGCTAAACATGTTAACAATCTGCCAAGAACATTTTATAGTAAAAGTAGTGCTCGATTGACTCAAGCTAGGGTCCTCCATAATTGCAAACAAAGACATGGATGGATAGAGCACAACAATATCTACAAAACATCCTTACTGATCATCCTCAAAAGAGGCACGGATCACTAGGAAACAACATGAACATATGGCATAAAAGTAAAAACAGGACAAGGACGATGAAATTCTAAGTCCCTGAAATCAGCATCATTGAGTAAGATACTTTGCATGCTTGTGCTAGTCACCACAAAGATCACAAAAAATACATGGCATACACCCCTGTAAAGATGGCATGTCATTCTACAAAACACATGTAGAGCTCAAGATCATAGCATGCACACATTAATCATGGCAAAAATGACAAAAGGCCATTTGCTGAAACAGATCTGAAATATTCCTCACATAGCCCTCTTCCAACAGCATTTCTGGCATCAAGATGAGCTCAAATGAAAATGATGCAATGAGATGAAATGATGTACTCGTCGAGACGAACATTTTTATATGCTACACGCACGAATCGGAGCTACGGATGCGGAGTTATGACATGATGGAGATTGCAAAAATGCTAGGGTTAGGGACGAAAAGTCAACCCCGAGATGAATCTAGATCTGGATCCGGCCCGATGTGCACTGTTCACCGGCGGAGTCTGAGGTCGCCGGAGATGTGAGGCTCCCGGAGGAAGGAGAGGCCGGGGCGGCGCCGGCTTGCCGGGGCGACGCGACAGAGGGGGAGAGCGGCGGTTGGAGCGGCGACGAGGCGGCGCGGGGCGGACCGGGGTGGCGGCGCGGCGAGCTGGGCGGCGCCGGCGGGCGGCGACTCCCTGGTGCAGTTGCCGGCGAGGGCACCCGCGGTGGCGCGGCGACCGCAGTGGAGCAGGACGAAGGCGGGCGGCGGCGGATCCCGGATGGGCCTCGGGGGCCAGACGCGGGCTCCCCGGGCCGGCGGCGGGACGAGGGTGGTGGCGCCACGTGGTGGCGTCCTATTGGTGGCGGCGGTGTGTCCGGCGGCCGGCGGATGTGTCCGGCCGCGCAGAGAGGGAAAATAGGGTTTCGGGAAGAGGAGATCCGGTAATGAAATGGAGGGGTCTTTATATAGGTGTAGAGGGAGCTAGGAAGCTCCAAATGAGGTGTGGTTTGTGGCCACACGATCGTGATCGAACGATCTAGATGATGGAGAAGGTTTAGGTGGGTTTTGGGCCACTTTGGAGGGGTGTTGGGCTGCAACACACACGAGGCCTTTTCGGTCCCTCGGTTAACCGTTGGAGTATCAAACGAAGTCCAAATGGCACGAAACTTGACAGGCCGTCTACCGGTAGTAAACCAAGACCGCAGGACAAGTATCGGTCCAATACGAAAACGTTTAACCCCCACACATGAAAAGAGGTAAAAATGACCACCGGAGGACATAGGAGCGCTAGAATGCAAAACGGACAACGGGGAAAATGCTCGGATGCATGAGACGAACACGTATGCAAATGCGATGCACATGATGACATGATATGAGATGCATGACAAAGACAAAACACACGGAGACCAAAAACCTGCCAACGAGGAAATAAAATAACTTAGTGCCGGAAATGGCAAGAGTTGGGATACATATAAGGTAAATTACATCCGGGGTGTTACAACACTCCACCACTACGAAAGGATCTCGTCCCGAGATCTAGGACTAGAAAACTCCGGGTACTCAGAACAGAGGTGATCCTCGTGTTCCTAGGTGGCTTCACGGTCGGAATGATGTAACCACTTGACTTTCAGGAATTTGATTGACTTGTTGCGAGTCTTGCGCTCAGTTTCTTCAAGAATAGCAACGGGGTGCTCATGATAAGACAGGTCTTCTTGGAGATCAATGTCTTCGAAGTTGACGATGCGGTCAGGAGTCTTGAAGCAATTACGGACTTGAGAGACATGGAACACGTCGTGCACGTTTGCAAAGTTGGAGGGAAGCTCAATTTGATAGGCGAGATCGCCTCTTTTGCTGACGATCTTGAAAGGACCCACGTATCTAGGGGCAAGCTTCCCTTTGATAACGAAGCGACGAGTACCTTTCATTGGAGAGACGCGAAGGCAAACATGATCTCCGATCTTGAAAGCCAAATCTCGATGCTTACTATCATAGTAACTCTTTTGGCGCGATTGCGCGGCTTTGAGGTTATCACGAATGACTTTGCACATTTCCTATGCCTCTATGATCAAGTCATTGCCAAGAAGTTGACGTTCACCAGTCTCTGACCAGTTAAGAGGAGTACGACACTTCCTGCCATAGAGAATTTCAAATGGGGACTTGCCCGAACTCGCTTGAAAGCTGTTGTTGTAGGAAAACTCGCATATGGAAGACAATCTTCCCACTTCATACCGAAAGAGATAACGCAAGCCCTGAGCATATCTTCAAGAATCTGATTGACACGCTCGACTTGGCCACTAGTTTGAGGATGAAAAGCTGTGCTGAAACAGATGTTGGTGCCCATCGCCTTTTGAAAAGAATCCCAAAACTTGGAGGTGAAGATGCTGCCATGATCTGAAGATATCAACTGCGGAATGCCGTGTAGAGAGACAATCCGGGAGGTATATAGCTCTGCCAATTCAGCTGTTGTGATAGACTCTTTGATAGGAAGGAAATGAGCCACATTAGTGAGTTTGTCGATGACAACGAAGATAGCATCATTGCCACGCTTGGACTTTGGAAATCTAGTCACGAAGTCCATCTCAATATGGTCAAACTTCCATTCTGGAATGGCAAGAGGTTGGAGGAGACCAGCTGGTCGTTGGTGTTCTGCCTTCACTCTTCTGCAGACATCACATTCATTCACGAACTGAGCAATCTCGCGCTTCATTCGAATCCACCAATACGACTTCTTGAGGTCATGGTACATCTTTGTACTTCCAGGGTGGATAGAGAGGAGTGAATTGTGAGCCTCGTTCATAATGAATTTACGAAGGTCACCTTTAGGCACAACAATGCGATCCTCGAAGAATAGAGTATCATTGTCATCAAGGCGACAACACTTGTACTTGGGTTGACTCTTGGCAATCCCAATCTTCACCTTCTTCACCATAGCATCAAGAAGTTGAGCCTCGCGAATCTGATCTTCCAAAGTAGGAGAGACTTGGAGGTTGGCGAGGAAACCTTGAGGAACAACTTGTAGATTGAGTTTGCGGAAAGCTTCACAAAGCTCGGGTTGGTAAGGCTTGAGAATCAAACTGTTGCAGTAAGCCTTCCTGCTCAATGCGTCAGCAATTACATTGGCCTTGCCTGGCGTATATTCGATACTTGGATTATACTCTTGAATCATTTCGACCCAATGAGTCTGCCTGAGGTTGAGATTAGGCTGAGTGCAGATGTACTCGAGACTCTTATGATCAGCGAAGATGTCCACTTTTCTTCCCAATAAGAGATGTCTCCAAGTCAAAAGAGCATGCACGACTGCCGCCAACTCGATATCATGAGTGGGGTAGTTCTTTTCATTGGGCTTCAACTGGCGTGAGGTATAGGCCACAACTTTCTTCTCTTGCATCAACACTGCACCAAGACCTTGAAGAGAGGCATCACAAAAGACCTCAAACGGTTTGGATTCATCAGGAGGAGTCAGAACTGGAGCAGTGACTAACTTCTCTTTCAGGGTGTTGAAAGCGATGTCACATTCAGGAGACCAAACGTACTTGACGTGCTTCTGGAGAAGGTTGGAAAGAGGCTTCGTGATCTTTGAGAAGTTCTCAACGAACCTTCAACAATAGCTTGCGAGACCAAGGAAGCTGCGGAGTTGCTTCACATTCTGAGGTGGTTCCCAATTCACCAGACACCTTCTCAGGATTAACAGCAATGCCCTTGGCAGAGATGATATGCCCAAGGTAGAGAACCTCATCGAGCCAAAACTCGCACTTTGAAAACTTGGCATAGAACTGATGTTCTTTGAGCTTATCCAGCACCAAACGCAAGTGCTTGGCATGATCTTCCTTGTTCTTGGAAAAGACCAAAATCTCATCGAGGTAGACCAAGACGAAGTCATTTGTGTAGTGGTTGAAGATGAAATTCATCATGCGGGAGAAAGTCGGAGGAGCGTTGACGAGGCCGAAAGACATGACAGTGTATTCATATGAACCATAGCTTGTTCTGAATGCTGTCTTGGGGATATCTTGCTCACGAATGTGAATCTGATGATAGCCCATATGGAGAACAAGCTTGGAGAATACTTGAGCACCTATGAGTTGTTCAAACAACTCGTTGATGTTGGGAAGTGGGTACTTATTCTTTATAGTATTCTTGTTCAATGGACGGTAGTCGACACAGAGTCGGTCTGTTCCATCCTTCTTCTTCACAAAAAGAACTCCACAACCCCATGGAGAAGAACTAGGTCGGATGAGACCCATTCTGCCTAGAATATCGAGTTGCTTCTTCAGCTCCTTCAACTCTTCAGGTCCAAGCTTGTAAGGATGTTTGCAAACAGGTTCCGTGCCAGGCTCAAGATCGGTAACGAATTCAACTGGCCGATGCGGAGGCATTCCTGGAAGCTCTTTTGGAAAGATGTCTTGATATTCACAAACGACTGGAATTTGAGAGATGGCATCTAGCTCGCCCTTCTCATTGAGAGAAAATAGTCGGATGGTATCATCCCTTGCGGCAAAGACAATTACATCTTCAGACGAATGAGTCAATTGAATCTTCCTGGCAGCACAATCAAGTTGAGCCTTGTGCTTAGAAAGCCAGTCCATTCCAAGAATAAGATCAATATCCGAGTTACCAAGGACCATTGGAGAAGAAAGAAACTTATAGTCGCCCAACATGATAATCACATCTGGAACCACCAAACTGGCACTCAAACGTTTGCCAGCAGAAACGATATCCATTCGTTTGCCCAAATGAGAAGAAACGAATTCATTCTTGGCAAAAAAATGGCTTCGACATGAAACAATGCGATGCACCAGTATCAAAAAGTACTTTTGCAGGAATATCGTTAACAGGAAGGTTACCCATAATGACATCTGACGAGTCCTCTGCCTGAGCTGCATTCATCAAGTTGACCTTGGCGTGCTTGGGGTTATGCTTGACCACTACATTGCTAGCAGATCTCACAGGAGGAGGAGGAGGGAGACACCTCTGATTGAAGCATTTGTTGGCATAGTGACCCTTCTGTTGGCACTTGTTGCATGTGACCTCCGAGAGCGGACGCTAATACGGAGCACTTGATTTTGAAGCTTGAGACGAAGTCTTGTTCTGAAAACCAGGGTTGGGTGGGTGGGAAGATCCATTGCCACCTTTGCTCTTCTGTTGATAAGGCTGACGGAACGGAGAAGGAGGAAGCCAATACTTTTGCTGCTTAGCCACTTGAGTTGAGGAAGAAGGACTTGCATCTCTGACTCGCTTCTTGGAAGCATCGCACTTCAGTTGGGCAGCCTCTTGCTTCATTGCCATGTTGTAGAACTCATCGTACTTCTTCGGCTCAAAAAGGACGAGAGCTAGTTGGAGTTCTTCTCTGAGACCACCCCTGAACTGATAAATCATGCTCTTCTCGTCAGGGACGTTTTGCTTGGCGAAATGGGCGAGCTTCTGAAACATGATGTTGTACTGGTAAACAGACAAAGAGCCTTGCTTCAGGTTGCGGAATTCCTCACGCTTGCTCTCAACCACACTCTGAGGAATATGATGAGCTTTGAAGTCTTGACGGAATTCATCCCAGGTAATCACACGGCCTCCTCTAGAATCTTTGTATTGTTGAAACCATTCTGCAGCTTGGTCTTTGAGTAGGCAGGAGGCAAACTTGACAAAGTCCTCAGGCCTGACGTTACTGCACTCGAAATGCTTGCATATATCGATGAGCCAATCATCAGCATCTGAGGCCTCGACACAGTTGCTGAAGGTCTTTGGCTGGTTAGCAAGGAACTGTTTGAGTGTACCAAACTGATTCTGATTGTTGCCATGGCCTTGGTTGCGCTCTTGCAGAATTTGCATGATCAGCTGTGTGTTTGCATTGGTAGCGGGCATCACAGCTTGCCATGCCTCCGGAGGTGGAGGTGATGGTGTCGGATCCTGATTCTGATTGTTGCCCTTAGCAGGAGCCATCCTGCCCAGTGTGACATCCGTTAGCATCTTGACAGACAAAAATTTAAGCTGAATCAAACGGATTGAAATTGCAACATAAAGTCTTCACATCCGAACAAAATGAACGAATGCATTCCAATTGAAATGGTCACATTTCCATAAATTGAGAAGCCACTTACAATTGAGGTAGAAGAATGAAAGAACAAGGTACGGACAAGAACAAATACTTGGTGAGGATTACCCAATCCCAAACCAAATATCCGCGGAAGAAGAACTAGAGCTACAAGAATTCCCACCTATGAAACTCCCGAACCTTTCTGGTTATGCAATCAGGTGTTGGGGATACAGGGGAAGCATAATATCTCACACAAAGCTAGCAAATCCTACATCCAGCTGTATCCATCCTTCAACAGATAACCAAGAAACCTTCGGAAATCATTTACCTCAACCTTCAAAAAGCATCCGTTATACGAGTTATGGCAATACTCCCGAACTCCCGCCGCAGTACTGGGTGTCGTCGAGGTAATCTCACAAACAACTTCATAAAAGAGATTTTCGATGTTGGCGAAACTCAGGTATTCCAGAATCTCAACGATAAAATTGTGACGACAACACCTCGGAGCTCAACTTCCCGCGACACTGCCACAACCCCTAAATGTCAGGAGGCACCAAGAACAATGTTCTCGTCACAAAACCATTGCAATGATTCCAAGATACCAGCGTGATCCTAAAAAAAATTTAGTGAAATTTGAGAAGAGAAAAGTCAAAACTCTATGTCAGGATGCCTCACCAGAGCGACGAAGGGACTGAGGAGTAAAAAGAATTCCTAACTCTCCGATATATATAATCCTAGATGACTCAAAACATTTTTCTAGACTCAACAACGCCAACGATTCGATCAAGCAGGGGGCTCCTAAGGTCGGGGAAGGCTTTGATTACCAACTTGTAACGCCCTCGATGCGGCTATATCTCCTACGTGTCGAAGCACGACTTAGAGGCATAACCGCATTGAAAGCAATGTCGCGAGTGAGGTAATCTTCACAACAACCCATGTAAATAAATAAAGGGGAGAAGTACATAGTTGGCTTACACTCGCCACGTCACACAAATACATAAATAACATTACATTCATCCAACACACTGAGGGTCCGACTACGGTACCAAAATAAAGATCAACCCCCAAATGCGACAAAGTCCCCGATCGCCCCAACTGGGAACCACTACTGATCATCTGGGCAAGACACTTAGTAACGACGAGAGTCTTCATCGAACTCCCACTTGAGCTCGGTCATATCATCTGGAGCGGTATCATTGGTCCCTGCATCTGGTTTTGGAAGTAAACTGTGAGTCACGTGGACTCAACAATCTCGCACCCTCGCGATCAAGACTATTTAAGATTATATGTAAGGTAAAGGTATGATGTGGAGCTCCAACAAGCGACTAGCATATATGGTGGCTAACAAGCGCAAATGAGAGCGAGAAGAGAAGGCAAAAGCACGGTCGAACAACTATGATCAAGAAGTGATCCTAGAACAACCTACGTCAAGCATTACTCCAACACTGTGTTCACTTCCCGGACTCCGCCGAGAAGAGACCATCACGGTTACACACGCGGTTGGTGCATTTTAATTAAGTTAAGTTTCATGTTATCTACAACCGGACATTAACAAATTCCCATCTGCCCATAACCGCGGGCATGGCTTTCGAAAGTTCAAATCCCTGCTGGGGAGTCCCAACTTAGCCCATCACAAGATCTCACAGTCAACGAAGGATATTCCTTCTCCCAAGACAATCCGATCAGACTCGGCATCCTGGTTACAAGACATCCTCGACAATGGTAAAACAAGTCCAGCAACACCGCCCGAATGTGCCGACAAATCCCGATAGGAGCTGCGCATATCTCATTCTCAGGGCACACTCAGATAGGTCAAGCTACGAGTAAAACCAACCCTCAAGTTGCCCCGAGGTGGCCCCGCAGGCTGCCAGTTTGGACCAACACTCAGAGGAGCACTGGCCAGGGGGGTTTAAATAAAGATGACCCTTGGGCTCCGGAAACCCAAGGGAAAAAGAGGCTAGGTGGCAAATGGTAAAACCAAGGTTGGGCATTGCTGGAGGAGTTTTATTCAATGCGAACTGTCAAGGGGTTCCCATTATAACCCAACCATGTAAGGAACGCAAAATCCGGGAACATAACACCGATATGACGGAAACTAGGGCGGCAAGAGTGGAACAAAACACCAGGCATAAGGTCGAGCCTTCCACCCGTTACCAAGTATATAGGTGCATTAAGATAAAAAATATAATATGGTGGTAACCCAACAATAAACATGTTCCGACAAGGAACGATCTCCAATCTTCACCTACAACTAGCAACGCTATAAGGGGGCTGAGCAAAGCGTTAACATAGCCAAACAATGGTTTGCTAGGACATGGTGAGTTAGAGGCTCGACATGGTAATATGGGAGGCATGATAAGCAAGTGGTAGGAATCGTAGCATAGGCATAGCAAAAGAGCGAGCATCTAGCAAGCAAAGATAGAAGTGATTTCGAGGGTATGGTCATCTTGCCTGCAAAGTTTTCAAAGTTGCCTTGATCCTCGTAAGCAAACTCAACGGGCTCCCCGTTCACGAAATCGTCTCCCAGCTCTACCCAAACAAGAACAACAAGCAAAAAGAACACAATCAACCACGTGCAATGCTCAAGCAATATGATGCAAACATGGTATGATATGCGGGATGCGATATGTGATGCATATGCATGATTTGGAAAGGAATGATTGAACCTGGCCTCAACTTGGAAATCCAAGAGTGCCACTGGAAAGGTGAGGTGATTTCGGTTGAAATTGATATAAAGATCACCGGAATCGGATGCACGGTTTGGAAATGGCAAGCAAAACAAATATGGCACCGGTCTGCGATAATCAGCAAGTAGCCATCTAAATGCATCAAGATAAATATGCTACAGCACTCAAACATGACAAAAAAATACATGGCAGGGATCCACTCATGAAGCTTGACAAAAGATGAACACTGAGCTACGGCTAAATCATACATTAACAGGTTCAAACAAGCATGGAAAAAGTGCAAATGATAACAGGTTTCAGACTTGGTGAAATTAACAGCATGACAGGAATTTATCATTAGGAAGCAATCTTTAGAGCATGAAAACTACATGCTACAGGAACATATCATGGCAAAGAATATGGCATGAAGCTACTCTAAGCATATAACAAAAGTCCCTTAGAGACCTTGAGCCAAAAGGGATCAGAAAATACAATTGCGAGCATGTGAACATAGCAAAAACATAAACAGATTCAGACTTGGTGAAAAACTGGAGCATGCAAAACAGTTAACAAGTAGACATGTTTATGAGCTCTACGCACTCACTACGGAGCATGGCATGATAAACTAAGCATACACCCATCAATAAGACATGGCATATAAGCTATACATGTCAAGAACAACATCATAGCATGCACGGATCAATAGCAACGACCTCGGCAAAATCGCTAAACATGTTAACAATCTGCCAGGAACATTTTATAGCAAAAGTAGAGCTCGATTGACTCAAGCTTGGGTGCTCCATAATTTCAAATAAAGACATGGATGGATAGATCACAACAATATCTACAAAAGATCCTTACTGATCATCCTTAAAAGAGGCACGGATCACTAGCAAACAACATGAAAATATGGCATAAAAGTAAAAACAGGACAAGGACTTGATGAAATTCTAAGTCCCTGAAATCAGCATCATTGAGTAAGCTACTTTGCATGCTTGTGCTAGTCACCACAAAGATCACAAAAAATACATGGCATACACCCCTGTAAAGATGGCATGGCATTCTACAAAACACATGTAGAGCTCTGGATCATAGCATGCACACATTAATCATGGCAAAAATGACAAAAGGCCATTTGCTGAAACAGATCTAAAATATTCCTCACATAGCCCTCTTCCAACAGCATTTCGGTCATCAAGATGAGCTCAAATGAAAATGATGCAATGAGATGAAATGATGTACTCATCGAGACGAACAATTTTATATGCTACACGTACGAATCGGAGATACGGGTGCAGAGTTATGGCCTGATGAAGATTGCAAAAATGCTAGGGTTAGGGACGAAAAGTCAACCCCGAGATGAATCTGGATCTGGATCCGGCCCGATGTGCACTGTTCACCGGCGGAGTCCGAAGTCGCCGGAGATGTGAGGCTCAGCGGAGGAAGGAGAGGCCGGGGCGACGCGGTGGAGGAGGAGAGCGGTGGCTGGAGCGGCGACGAGGCGGCGCGGGGCGGACTGGGGCGGCGGCGCAGCGAGCTAGGCGGCGCCGGCGGGCGGCGACTCCCTGGCGCAGTTGCCGGCGAGGGCACCCGCGGTGGCGCGGCGACCGCAGTGGAGCAGGACGAAGGCGGGCGGCGGCGGATCCCGGATGGGCCTCGGGGGCCAGACGCGGGCTCCCCGGGCCGGCGGCGGGACGAGGGCGGTGGCGCCACGTGGCGGTGTCCTATTGGTGGCAGCGGTGTGTCCGGCGGCCAGCGGACGTGTCCGGCCGCGCAGAGAGGGAAAATAGGGTTTCGGGAAGAGGAGATCGGGGAATGAAATGGAGGGGTCTTTATATAGGCGTAGAGGGAGCTAGGAAGCTCCAAATGAGGTGCGGTTTGCGGCCACGCGATCGTGATCGAATGATCTAGATGATGGAGAAGGTTCAGGTGGGTTTTGGGCCACTTTGGTGGGGTGTTGGGCTGCAACACACACGAGGCCTTTTCGGTCCCTCGGTTAACCGTTGGAGTATCAAACAAAGTCCAAATGGCACGAAACTTGACAGGTGGTCTACCGATAGTAAACCAAGACCGCAGGACAAGTATTGGTCTAATCCGAAAACGTTTAACCCCCACACACGAAAAGAGGTAGAAAGGACCACCGGAGGACATAGGAGCGCCAGAATGCAAAACGGACAACGGGGAAAATGCTCGGATGCATGAGACGAACACGTATGCAAATGCGATGCACATGATGACATGATATGAGATGCATGACAAAGACAAAACACACGGAGGCTAAAAACCCGACAACGAGGAAATAAAATAACATAGTGCCGGAAACGGCAATAGTTGGGATACATATAAGGTAAATTACATCCGGGATGTTACAACACTCCACCACTACGAAAGGATCTCGTCCCGAGATCTAGGACTGGGAAAACTCCGGGTACTCAGAACGGAGGTGATCCTCGTGTTCCCAGGTGGCTTCACGGTCGGAATGATGTGACCACTTGACTTTCAGGAATTTGATTGACTTGTTGCGAGTCTTGCGCTCAGTTTCTTCAAGAATAGCAACCGGTGCCCACGATAAGACAGGTCTTCTTGGAGATCAATGTCTTCGAAGTTGACGGTGCGGTCAGGGGTCTTGAAGCACTTGCGGAGTTGAGAGACATGGAACACGTCGTGCACGTTTGCAAAGTAGGAGGGAAGCTGAAGATGATAGGCTATATCGCCTCTTTTGCTGACGATCTTGAAAGGACCCATGTATCTAGGGGCAAGCTTCCCTTTGATACCAAAGCGACGAGTACCTTCCATTGGAGAGACGCGGAGGTAAACATGATCTCCGATCTCGAAAGCCAAATCACGATGTTTACTATCATAGTAACTCTTTTGGCGCGATTGCGCGACTTTGAGGTTATCACGAATGACTTTGCACATTTCCTCTGCCTTTGTGATCAAGTCATTGCCAAGAAGTTGACATTCACCAGTCTCTGACCAGTTAAGAGGAGTACGACACTTCCTACCATAGAGAATTTCAAATGGGGCCTTGCCCGAACTCGCTTGAAAGTTGTTGTTGTAGGAAAACTCGGCATATGGAAGACAATCTTCCCACTTCATACCGAAAGAGATAACGCAAGCCCTGAGCATATCTTCAAGAATCTGATTGACACGCTCGACTTGGCAACTAGTTTGAGGACGAAAAGCTGTGCTGAAACGGATGTTGGTGCCCATGGCCTTTTGAAAAGAATCCCAAAATTTGGAGGTGAAGATTCTTCCATGATATGAAGATATCAACTGTGGAATGCCGTGTAGAGAGACAATCCGGGAGGTATATAGCTTTGCCAATTGAGCTGCTATGATAGACTCTTTGATAGGAAGGAAATGAGCCACTTTAGTGAGTTTGTCGATGACAACGAAGATAGCATCATTGCCACGCTTGGACTTTGGAAATCCAGTCACGAAGTCCATCTAAATATGGTCAAACTTCCATTCTGGAATGGCAAGAGGTTGGAGGAGACCAGCTGGTCGTTGGTGTTCTGCCTTCACTCTTCTGCAGACATCACATTCATTCACGAACTGAGCAATCTCGCGCTTCATTCGAGTCCACCAATACGACTGCTTGAGGTCATGGTACATCTTTGTACTTCCAGGGTGGATAGAGAGGAGTGAATTGTGAGCCTCGTTCATAATGAATTTACGAAGGTCACCTTTAGGCACAACAATGCGATCCTCGAAGAATAGAGTATCCTTGTCATCAAGGAGACAGCACTTGTACTTGGGTTGACTCTTGGCAATCCCAATCTTCACCTTCTTCACCATAGCATCAAGAAGTTGAGCCTCGCGAATCTGATCTTCCAAAGTAGGAGAGACTTGGAGGTTGGCGAGGAAACCTTGAGGAACAACTTGTAGATTGAGTTTGCGGAAAGCTTCACAAAGCTCGGGTTGGTAAGGCTTGAGAATCAAACTGTTGCAGTAAGCCTTCCTGCTCAATGCGTCAGCAATTACATTGGCCTTGCCTGGCGTATATTCGATACTTGGATTATACTCTTGAATCATTTCGACCCAATGAGTCTGCCTGAGGTTGAGATTAGGCTGAGTGCAGATGTACTCGAGACTCTTATGATCAGCGAAGATGTCCACTTTTCTTCCCAATAAGAGATGTCTCCAAGTCAAAAGAGCATGCACGACTGCCGCCAACTCGATATCATGAGTGGGGTAGTTCTTTTCATTGGGCTTCAACTGGCGTGAGGTATAGGCCACAACTTTCTTCTCTTGCATCAACACTGCACCAAGACCTTGAAGAGAGGCATCACAAAAGACCTCAAATGGTTTGGATTCATCAGGAGGAGTCAGAACTGGAGCAGTGACTAACTTCTCTTTCAGGGTGTTGAAAGCGATGTCACATTCAGGAGACCAAACGTACTTGATGTGCTTCTGGAGAAGTTTGGAAAAAGGCTTCGCGATCTTTGAGAAGTTCTCAACGAACCTTCGACAATAGCTTGCGAGACCAAGGAAGCTGTGGAGTTGCTTCACATTCTGAGGTGGTTCCCAATTCACAATTGCAGACACCTTCTTAGGATTCACAGCAATGCCCTTGGCAGAGATGATATGCCCAAGGTAGAGAACCTCATCGAGCCAAAACTCGCACTTTGAAAACTTGGCATAGAACTGATGTTCTCTGAGCTTATCCAGCACGAAACGCAAGTGCTTGGCATGATCTTCCTTGTTCTTGGAAAAGACCAAAATGTCATCGAGGTAGAGCAAGACGAAGTCATTTGTGTAGGGGATGAAGATGAAATTCATCATGCGAGAGAAAGTCGGTGGAGCATTGACGAGGACGAAAGACATGATAGTATATTCATATGAACCATAGCTTGTTCTGAATGCTGTCATGGGGATATCTTGCTCATGAATGTGAATCTGATGATAGCCCATACGGAGATCAAGCTTGGAGAATAGTTGAGCACCTTTGAGTTGTTCAAACAACTCATTGATGTTGGGAAGTGGGTACTTGTTCTTTATAGTCTTCTTGTTCAATGGTCGGTAGTCGACACTGTGTCGGTCCGTTCCATCCTTCTTCTTCACAAAAAGAACTCCACAACCCCATGGAGAAGAACTAGGTTAGATGAGACCCATTCGCTCTTGAATATCGAGTTGCTTCTTCAGCTCCTTCAACTCTTCAGGTCCAAGCTTGTAAGGATGTTTGCAAACAGGTTCCGTGCCAGGCTCAAGATCGATGATGAATTCAACTGGCCGATGCGGAGGCATTCCTGGAAGCTCTTCTGGATAGATGTCTTGATATTCGCAAACGACTGGAATTTGAGAGATGGCATCCAGCTCGCCCTTCTCATTGAGAGAAAACAGTCGGATGGTATTATCCTTGCGGCAAAGACAATTACATCCTCAAACGAATGAGTCAATTGAATCTGCCTAGTAGCACAATCAAGCTGAGCCTTGTGCTTAGAAAGCCAGTCTATTCCAAGAATAAGATCAATATCCGAGTTACCAAGGACCATTGGAGAAGAAAGAAACTTATAGTCACCCAACGTGATAGTCACATATGGAACCACCAAACTGGCACTCAAACGTTTGCCAGGAGAAACGATATCCATTTGTTTGCCCAAATGAGAATAAACGAATTCATTCTTGGAAAAAATGGCTTTGACATGAAACAATGCGATGCACCAGTATCAAAAAGTACTTTTGCAGGAACATCGTTAACAGGAAGGTTACCCATAATGACATCTGACGAGTCATCTGCTTGAGCTGCATTCATCAAGTTGACCTTGGCGTGCTTGGGGTTATGCTTGACCACTGCATTGCTAGCAGATCTCACAAGAGGAGGAGGAGGGAGACGCCTCTGATTGAAGCATTTGTTGGCATAGTGACCCTTCTGTTGGCACTTGTTGCACGTGACCTCCGAGAGCGGACGGTGATACGGAGCACTTGATCTTGAAGCTTGAGATGAAGTCTTGTTCTGAAAACCAGGGTTGGATGGGTGGGAAGATCCATTGCCACCTTTGCTCTTCTGCCGATAAGGCCGACGGAACGGAGGAGGAGGAAGCCAATACTTTTGCTGCTTAGCCACTTGAGTTGAGGAAGAAGGAGTTGCATCTCTGACTCCCTTCTTGGAAGCATCGCACTTCAGTTGGGCAGCCTCTTGCTTCATTACCATGTTGTAGAACTCATCGTACTTCTTCGTCTCAAAAAGGATGAGAGCTAGTTGGAGTTCTTCTCTGAGACCACCCCTGAACTGATAAATCATGCTCTTCCCGTTAGGGACGTTTTGCTTGGCAAAACGGGCGAGCTTCTGAAACACGATGTTGTACTGGTAAACAGACAAAGAGCCTAGCTTCAGGTTGCGGAATTCCTCACGCTTGCTTTCAACCACACTCTGAGAAATATGATGAGCTTTGTAGTATTGACGGAATTCATCCCAGGTAATCGCACGGCCTCCTCTTGAATCTTTGTATTGCTGGAACCATTATGCAGCTTGGTCTTTGAGTTGGCAGGAGGCAAACTTGACAAAGTCCTCACGCCTGACGTTACTGCACTCGAAATGCTTGCATATATCCACGAGCCAATCATCAGCGTCTGAGGCCTCGACACAGTTGTTGAAGGTCTTTGGTTGGTTAGGAAGGAACTGGTTGAGTGTAGCAAACTGATTCTGATTGTTGCCATGGCCTTGGTTGCGCTCTTGTAGAATTTGCATGAACAGCTGCGTGTTTGCATTGGTAGCGGCCATCACAGCTTGCCATGCCTCCGGAGGTGGAGGTGGTGGTGGCGGATCCTGATTCTGATTGTTGCCCTTAGCAGGAGCCATCCTGAAGAGGGTGACATCCGTTAGCATCTTGACAGACAAAAATTTAAGCTGAATCAAACGGATTGAAATTGCAACATAAAGTCTTCACATCCGAATAAAATGAACGAATGCATTCCAATTGAAATGGTCACATTTCCATAAATTGAGAAGGCACTTGGAATTGAGGTAGAATAATAAAAGAACAAGGTACGGACAAGAACAAATACTTGGTGAGGATTACCCAATCCCAAACCAAATATCCGCGGAAGAAGAACTAGAGTGTAACACCCCAGATGTAATTTACCTTATCTGTATTCCAACTCTTGCCGTTTCCGGCCTAAGTTATTTATTTTCCTCGGGTTCGGGTTTTTGTCTCCGTGTGTTGTTGCCTTTGTCATGCATCTCATATCATGTCAACATGTGCATTGCATTTGCATACGCGTTCGTCTCATGCATCCGAGCATTTTCCCCGTTGTCCGTTTTGCATTCCGGCGCTCCTATCTCCTCCGGTGCCCCTTTCTACCTCTTTTCGTGTGTGGGGGTTAAACATTTCCGGATTGGACCGAGACTTGTCATGCGGCCTTGGTTTACTACCGGTAGACCACCTGTCAAGTTTCGTACCATTTGGACTTCGTTTGATACTCCAACGGTTAACCGAGCGACCGAGAAGGCCTCGTTTGTGTTGCAGCCCAACACCCTTCAAATTTGGCCCGAAACCCACCAAAACCTCTCCCATCATCTAGAGCGTTCGATCACGATCGCGTGGCCGAAAACCGCACTCCATTTGGAGCCTCCTAGATCCTTCTATGTATAAAAAGGACTCCCCCTCCGAAATTTCGGGCAAAATCCACCCTAACCCTAGCATCTTCCTCCTCCCGCCGCCGGACGCGTCCGGATCGGACCGGACACGTCCGCCCGGCGCCGCCCGACCTACCGCAAGCCGCCATGTGGCCTCCCCGCCGGCCACCACTGCGCGCGGCCCGCCCGGCCCGCGCTGGGCCCCCGAGGCCCGGGCCACCACCGCCGCCGCCTGGGTCGTTTCTTCCCCCGCGCCGGCGACGCACCTCGCCGGGCCGACCCCGCCGCCTCTTCCGACCACCGCGCCGGCCGCCGCGCACCTCGCCGGCGTCGACCGCCGACCCCGCCGCCGTCTTCCTCGACGCCTGGCCGCGCCTCACCGCCCCGGCCTCTCCGTCACGCCGCCCCGCCGTCGTCCACCTTCCTCCGGCCGGCGAGCCCGTCACGTCCGGCGACCTCTGGCGGTTCCTCGAAATCAGTGCGCTGGTGAACAGTGTTAAGCGTCAGATCCGGATCTGGGATCTTTGCACTCGGTTGACTTTTATCCCGTAACCCTAATTTTTTAGGCTTTTTCATCATGCCGTAACTCTCTCATCATAGATCCGATTTGTGTGTGTAGCATATCAAAATGTTCGCCTCGACGAGCACATCATTTCATCTCATTGCATCATTTTCATTTGAGCTCATCTTGATTCCCGAAATGCTATTGAAAGAGAGCTATGTGGTGAATTTGGCAGATCTGTTTCAGCAAATAGCTATTTGTCATTTTTGCCATGAGTAATGTGTGCATGATATGATCCTGAGCTCTACATGTGTTTTGTTATATGCCATGCCATCTTTACAGAGGTGCTTGTCATGTATTTTTGTGATATTTCTGGTGACTAGCACAATCTTGCAAAGTAGCGTAATCGGTAATTTGGATTTCAGGGACTTAGAATTTCTCTAAGTCCTTGCTCTGTTTTTGTTGGTATGCCATATGTTCATGTTGTTTCCTAGTGATCTGTGCCTCTTTTGAGGATGATCAGTAAGGATGTTTTGTTAACATTGCGGTGCTCTATCCATCCATGTCTTTGTTTGCATTTATGGAGCACCCTAGCTTGAGGCAATCGAGCTCTACTTTTGCTATAAAGTGAATCCTGGCAGATTGTTGACGTGATTAGCGATTTTGCCGAGGATGTTGCTATTGATCCGTGCATGCTATCATGTTGTTCTTGCAATGTCTAGCTTCTATGATATGTATTATTGATGGGTGTCTGCTTAGTTTGTCATGCCATGCTCCATAGTGAGTGCATCAAGCTCGTAAACATGCCTACTCGTTAACTGATTTGCATGCTCCAGTTTTTCACTAAGTCTGAGATCTGTTTATGTTATTGCCATGTTCACATGCTTGCAATTGTATTTTCTGATCCCTTTTGGCTCAAGGTCACTAAGGGACTTTTGTTAAGTGCTTTGAGTAGCTTCATGCCATGCCTTGCTTTGCCATGTTAATTTCCTGTAGCATGTACTTTTCATGCTCTAAAGTGTGCTTCCTGATGATAAATTCCAGACTTGTGTTAATTTCACAAAGTCTGAAACCTGTTAGCATTTGCACTTTTGCCATGCTTGTTTGAACCTGTAAATGGATGATTTAGCCGTAGCTCACTGTTCAGCTTTTGTCAAGCTTCATGAGTGGATCCCTTCCATGTATTTTGTTGCCATGTTTGAGTGCTGTAGCATATTTATCTTGATGCATTTAGTTGGTCACTTGCTGATTATTGCAGACCGGTGCCATATTTGTATTGCTTGACTTTTGCAAACCGTGCATCTGATTCCGGTGATCTTTATATCGATTCCAACCGAAATCACCCCACCTTTCTAGTGGCACTCTTGGATTTCCAAGTTGAGGCCAGGTTCAATCATTCCTTGTCAAATCTTGCATATGCATCGCATACCGCATCCCGCATATCATACCATGTTTGCATCATGTTGTTTGAGCATTGCACATGGTTGATTGTGTTCCTTTTGCTTGTTTGTCTTGTTTGGGTAGAGCCGGAAGACGAGTTCGTGAACGAGGAGCCCGTTGAGTTCGCTTACGAGGATCAAGTCAACTCTGACAACTTTGCAGGCAAGATGATCATACCCTCGAAATTACTTCTATCTTTGCCTGCTAGATGCTCGCTCTTTTGCTATGCCTATGCTACGATACCTACCACTTCCTTATCATGCCTCCCAAATTGCCATGTCAAACCTCTAACCCACCATGTCCGGCTATGTTACCGCTTTGCTCAGCCCCTCTTATAGCGTTGCTAGTTGCAGGTGAAGATTGGAGATCGTTCCTTGTTAGAACATTGGTTATTGTTGGGATATCATTATATTATCTTGTTATCTTATTGCACCTATATACTTGGTAAAGGGTGGAAGGCTCGGCCTTATGCCTGGTGTTTTGTTCCACTCTTGCCGCCCTAGTTTCCGTCATATCGGTGTTATGTTCCCGGATTTTGCGTTCCTTACGTGGTTGGGTTATAATTGGAACCCCTTGACAGTTCGCCTTGAATAAAACTCTTCCGGCAATGCCCAACATTGGTTTTACCATTCGCCACCTAGCCTTTTTCCCTTGGGTTTCGTAGACTCAAGGGTCATCTTTATTTTAACCCCCCCGGGCCAGTGCTTCTCTAAGTGTTGGTCCAACTGAGCGATGTCCGGGGCTACCAGGGGCAACTCTGGGCTGGCCTACCCGGCGTCTTGCTCATCCGGTGTGCCCTGAGAACGAGATATGTGCAGCTCCTATCGGGATTTATCGGCACATCTGGGTGGTGTTGCTGGTTTAGTTTTACCATTGTCGAGGATGTCTTGTAACCGGGATGCCGAGCCTGATCAGAATGTCTCGGGAGAATGAATATCCTTCGTTGACCATGAGAGCTTGTGATGGGCTAAGTTGGGACTCCCCTGCAGGGATTTGAACTTTCAAAAGCCGTGCCCGCGGTTATGAGCAGATGGGAATTTGTTAATGTCCGGTTGTAGATAACATGAAACTTAACTTAATCAAAATGAATCAACCGCGTGTGTAACCGTGATGGTCTCTTCTCGGCGGAGTCCGGGAAGTGAACACGGTGTTGGAGTAATGTTTGACGTAGGTTGTTCTAGGATCACTTCTTGATCATAGTTGTTCGACCGTGATTTTGCCTTCTCTTCTTGCTCTCATTTGCGTATGTTAGCCACCATATATGCTAGTCGCTTGTTGCAGCTCCACATCATACCTTTGCCTTACCTACAAGCTTAAATAGTCTTGATCGCGAGGGTGCGAGATTGCTGAGTCCCCGTGACTCACAGATTACTTCCAAACCAGATGCGGGGACCGATGATACCGCTCTAGACGGTGCGCTTGAGCTCAAGTGGGAGTTCGATGAAGACTCTCGTCGTTACTAAGTGTCTTGCCCAGATGATTAGTAGTGGTGCCCAGTTGGGGTGATCGGGGACTTTGTCGCTTGTGGGGGTTGATCTTTATTTTGGTACCATAGTCAGACCATGAGTGTATTGGATGATTGTAATGTTATTCATGTATTTGTGTGACGTGGCGAGTGTAAGCCAACTATGTACCCTTTCCCCTTTTATCTATTTACATCGGTTGTTGTGAAGATTACCTTACTTGTGACATTGCTTTCAATGCGGTTATGCCTCTAAGTCGTGCTTCGACACGTAGGAGATATAGCCGCATCGAGGGCATTACAAGATGGTAATCAGAGCCTTCCCCGGCCTTAGGAGCCCCCTGCTTGATCGAATCGTTGGCGTTGTTGAGTCTATAAAAATGTTTTGAGTCATTTAGGAATTATATATCGGAGAGTTTAGGAATTCTTTTTACTCCCCAGTCCCTTCATCGCTCTGGTAAGGCATCCTGACGTAGAGTTTTGACTCTTCTCTTCTCAAATTTCACTAAAAAAATTTAGGATCACGCGGGTATCTTGGAATCGTTCCGATCGATTTGTGACGAGAACATTGTTCTTGGTGCCTCCTGTGATTTAGGGGTTGTGGCAGTGTCCCAGGGAGTTGAGCTCCGAGGTGTTGTCGTCACAATTTTATCGTTGAAATTCTGGAATACCTGAGTTTCGCCGACATCAAAAATCTCTTTTATGCAGTTGTTGGTGAGATAACCTCGACGCCACCCAGTACTGGGGCGGGAGTTCGGGAGTATTGCCATAACTCGTATAACGGATGCTTTTCGAAGGTTGAGGTAAATGATTTCCGAAGGTTTCTCGGTTATGTGTTGAAGGATGGATACAGCTCGATGTAGGATTTGCTAGATTTGGGTGAGATATTATGCTTCCCTTGTATCCCAAACACCTGATTGCATAACCGGAAAGGTTCGGGAGTTTCATAGGTGGGAATTCTTGTAGCTCTAGTTCTTCTTCCACGGATATTTGGTTTGGGATTGGGTAATCCTCACCAAGTATTCGTTCTTGTCCGTATCTTGTTGGTTTTATTCTTCTACCTCAATTCTAAGTGGCTTCTCAATTTATGGATATGTGACCATGTCGATTGGAATGTATTCGTTCATTTTGTTCGGATGTGAAGACTATATGTTGCAATTTCAACCCGTTTAATTCAGCTTCAATATTTGTCTGCCAATGTGCTAATAGATGTCAACCTCTTCAGGATGGCTCCTCCAACGCGCACGACTCCGAATCCTGATCCGCCACCACCACCTCCACCTCTGGAGGCATGGCAAGCTGTGACGGCCGCTACCAGTGCAAACACGCAGCTGATCATGCAACTTCTTCAAGAGCGCAACCAAGGGAAACAGGGTCATGGCAACAATTAGAATCAGTTTGCTACACTCAACCAGTTCCTTGCTAACCAGCCAAAGACCTTCAGCAATTGTGTTGAGGCAACAGACGCTGATGATTGGCTCGTGGACATATGCAAGCATTTCCAGTGCAGTAACGTTAGGCCTGAGGACTTTGTCAAGTTTGCCTCCTTCCAACTCAAAGACCAAGCTGCAGAATGGTTTCAGCAGTACAAAGATTCCAGAGGAGGCCGTGTGATTACCTGGGATGAATTCTGTCAAGACTTCAAAGCTCATCATATTCCTCAGAGTGTGGTTGAAAGCAAGCGTGAGGAATTCCGCAACCTGAAGCAAGGCTCTATGTCTGTTTACGAGTACAACAAGATGTTTCAGAAGCTCGCCCGTTTTGCTAAGCAAGACGTCCCTGACGAGAAGAGCATGATATACCAGTTCAGGGGTGGTCTCAGAGAAGAAATCCAGCTAGCTCTCGTCCTCTTTGAGCCCAAGAGGTATGATGAGTTTTACAACATGGCAATGAAGCAAGAGACTGCTCAACTGAAGTGCGATGCTTCCAAGAAGCGAGTCAAAGATGCAACTCCTTCTTCCTCAACTCAAGTGGCTAAGCAGCAAAAGTATTAGCTTCCTCCTCCTCCGTTCCATCAGCCTTATCAGCAGAAGAGCAAAGATGGCAGTGGATCTTCCCACCCACCCAACCCAGGCTTTCAGAACAAGACTTCATCTCAAGCTCCAAGATCAAGTGCTCCGTATCACCATCCGCTCTCGGAGGTCACATGCAACAAGTGCCAACAGAAGGGTCGCTATGCCAACTAATGCTTCAATCAGAGGCGTCTCCCTCCTCCTCCTGTGAGATCGGCAAGTACAGCTGTGGTCAAGCATAACCCCAAGTCTGCTAAGGTCAACTTGGTGAACGCAGCTCAGGCAGAGGACTCGCCAGATGTGATTATGGGTAACCTTCATGTTAATGACATTCCCGCAAGAGTTCTTTTTGATACTGGTGCATCTTTGTCATTTCTATCGAAGCCTTTTGCATCCATGCATGATGTGCATACTGTTGATTTGCCTAAGCCGATAGCGGTTTCTTCTCCGGGTTTGTTCATGAACACCAAAATGATGGCTCCGAATGTTACTATCACGTTAGGTGACTACAAGTTTCTTTCTTCTCCATTGGTCCTTGGTAACTCGGATATTGATCTTATTCTTCGTATGGATTGGCTTTCTAAGCACAAGGCTCAGCTTAATTGTGCTGCCAGGCAGATTCAATTGACTCATTCGTCTGAGGATGTAATTGTCTTTGCCGCAAGGGATGATACCATTCGTCTATTTTCTCTCAATGAGAAGGATGAGATGGAAGCCATCTCACAAATTCCAGTCGTTTGTGAATATCAAGACATCTTTCCAGAAGAGCTTCCAGGAATGCCTCCGCACCGGCAAGTTGAATTTGTCATCGATCTTGAGCCTGGTACGGAACCTGTTTGCAAACGTCCTTACAAGCTTGGACCTAAAGAGTTGAAGGAGCTTAAGAAGCAACTCGATATTCAAGAGCGAATGGGTCTCATCCGACCTAGTTCTTCTCCGTGGGGTTGTGGAGTTCTTTTTGTGAAGAAGAAGGATGGAACGGACCGACTTTGTGTTGACTACCGTCCATTGAACAAGAAGACTATAAAGAACAAGTACCCACTTCCCAACATCAACGAGCTATTTGAACAACTCAAAGGTGCTCAAGTATTCTCCAAGCTTGATCTCCATATGGGCTATCACCAGATTCGAATTCGTGAGCAAGATATTCCCAAGACGACTCTCAGAACATGCTATGGTTCATATGAATACACTATCATGTCTTTCGTCCTCATCAACTCTCCTCCGACTTTCTCTCGCATGATGAATTTCATCTTCATCCCCTACACAAATGATTTCGTCTTGGTCTACCTCGATGACATTTTGGTCTTTTCCAAGAACAAGGAAGATCATGCCAAGCACTTGCGTTTGGTGCTGGATAAGCTCAGAGAACATCAGTTCTATGCCAAGTTTTCAAAGTGCGAGTTTTGGCTCGATGAGGTTCTCTACCTTGGGCATATCATCTCTGCCAAGGGCATTGCTATGAATCCTAAGAAGGTGTCTGCAATTGTGAATTGGGAACCACCTCAGAATGTGAAGCAACTCCGCAGCTTCCTTGGTCTCGCAAGCTATTGTCGAAGGTTCGTTGAGAACTTCTCAAAGATCGCGAAGCCTCTTTCCAAACTTCTCCAGAGGCACGTCAAGTACGTTTGGTCTCCTGAATGTGACATCGCTTTCAACACCCTGAAAGAGAAGTTAGTCACTGCTCCAGTTCTGACTCCTCCTGATGAATCCAAACCATTTGAGGTCTTTTGTGATGCCTCTCTTCAAGGTCTTGGTGCAGTGTTGATGCAAGAGAAGAAAGTTGTGGCCTATACCTCACGCCAGTTGAAGCCCAATGAAAAGAACTACCCCACTCATGATATCGAGTTGGCGGCAGTCGTGCATGCTCTTTTGACTTGGAGACATCTCTTATTGGGAAGAAAAGTGGACATCTTCGCTGATCATAAGAGTCTCGAGTACATCTGCACTCAGCCTAATCTCAACCTCAGGCAGACTCATTGGGTCGAAATGATTCAAGAGTATAATCTGAGTATCGAATATACTCCAGGCAAGGCCAATGTAATTGCTGACGCATTGAGCAGGAAGGCTTACTGCAACAGTTTGATTCTCAAGCCTTACCAACCCGAGCTTTGTGAAGCTTTCCGCAAACTCAATCTACAAGTTGTTCCTCAAGGTTTCCTCGCCAACCTCCAAGTCTCTCCTACTTTGGAAGATCAGATTCGCGAGGCTCAACTTCTTGATGCTATGGTGAAGAAGGTGAAGATTGGGATTGCCAAGAGTCAACCCGAGTACAAGTGCTGTCGCCTTGATGACAAGGATACTCTATTCTTCGAGGATCGCATTGTTGTGCCTAAAGGTGACCTTCGTAAATTCATTATGAACGAGGCTCACAATTCACTCCTCTCTATCCACCCTGGAAGTACAAAGATGTACCATGACCTCAAGCAGTCGTATTGGTGGACTCGAATGAAGCGCAAGATTGCTCAGTTCGTGAATGAATGTGATGTCTGCAGAAGAGTGAAGGCAGAACACCAACGACCAGCTGGTCTCCTCCAAGCTCTTGCCATTCCAGAATGGAAGTTTGACCACATTGAGATGGACTTCGTGACGGGATTTCCAAAGTCCAAGCATGGCAATGATGCTATATTCATTGTCAACGACAAACTCACTAAAGTGGCCCATTTCCTGCCTATCAAAGAGTCTATCACTCCAGCTCAATTGGCAGAGCTTTATACCTCTCGGATTGTCTCTCTGCACGGCATTCCGCGGTTGATTTCTTCTGATCGTGGCAGCATCTTCACCTCGAAGTTTTGGGATTCTTTTCAGAAGGCCATGGGCACCAACATCCGTTTCAGCACAGCTTTTCATCCTCAAACTAGCGGCCAAGTCGAGTGTGTCAATCAGATTCTGGAAGATATGCTCAGGGCTTGCGTTATCTCTTTTGGTATGAAGTGGGAAGATTGTCTTCCATATGCTGAGTTTTCCTACAACAACAGCTTCCAAGCGAGTTCTGGCAAGGCCCCATTTGAAATTCTCTATGGCAGGAAGTGTCGTACTCCTCTTAACGGGTCAAAGACCGGTAAACGTCAACTTCTTGGAAATGACTTGATCACAGAGGCAGAGGAGATGTGCAAAGTCATTCGTGATAACCTCAAAGCAGCGCAATCACGCCAGAAGAGCTACTATGATAGTAACCATCGTGATTTGGCTTTCGAGATCGGAGACCATGTTTACCTCCGCATCTCTCCAATGAAAGGTACTCGTCGCTTCGGTATCAAAGGGAAGCTTGCCCCCAGATACGTGGGTCCTTTCAAGATCGTCAGCAAGAGAGGCGATCTCGCCTATCAACTCGAGCTTCCCTCCAACTTTGCAAACGTGCACGACGTGTTCCATGTCTCTTAGCTCCGCAAGTGCTTCAAGACTCCTGACCGCACCGTCAACTTCGAAGACATTGATCTCCAAGAAGACCTTTCTCATCGTGAGCACCCAGTTGCTATTCTTGAAGAAACTGAGCGCAAGACTCGCAGTAAGTCAATCAAATTCCTCAAAGTCAAGTGGTCACATCATTCCGACCGTGAAGCCACCTGGGAACGCGAGGATCACCTCCGTTCTGAGTACCTGGTGTTTTTCCAGCCCTAGATCTCGGGACGAGATCCTTTCGTAGTGGTGGAGTGTTGTAACACCCCGGATGTAATTTACCTTATCTGTACTCCAACTCTTACCATTTCCGGCCTAAGTTATTTATTTTCCTCGGGTTCGGGTTTTTGTCTCCGTGTGTTGTTGCCTTTGTCATGCATCTCATATCATGTCATCATGTGCATTGCATTTGCATACGCGTTCGTCTCATGCATCCGAGCATTTTCCTCGGTGGCCGTTTTGCATTACGGCGCTCCTATCTCCTCCGGTGCCCCTTTCTACCTCTTTTCGTGTGTGGGGGTTAAACATTTCCGGATTGGACCGAGACTTGTCATGCGGCCTTGGTTTACTACCGGTAGACCGCCTGTCAAGTTTCGTACCATTTGGACTTCGTTTGATACTTCAACGGTTAACCGAGGGACCGAGAAGGCCTCGTTTTTGTTGCGGCCCAACACCCTTCAAATTTGGCCCAAAACCCACCAAAACCCCTCCCATCGTCTAGAGCGTTCGATCACGATCGCGTGGCCAAAAACAGCACTCCATTTGGAGCCTCCTAGCTCCTTCTATGTATAAAAAGGACTCCCCCTCCGAAATTTCGGGCAAAATCCACCCTAACCCTAGCATCTTCCTCCTCCCGCCGCGGGACGCGTCTGGATCGGACCGGACACGTCCGCCCGGTGCCGCCCGGCCTACCGCAAGCCGCCACGTGGCCTCCTCGCCGGCCACCACCGCGCGCGGCCCGCCCGGCCCGCGCTGGGCCCCCGAGGCCCGGGCCACCGCCGCCGCCGCCCGGGTCGTTTCTTCCCCCGCGTCGGCGACGCACCTCGCCGGGCCGACCCCGCCGCCTCTTTCGACCACCGCGCCGGCCGCCGCGCACCTCGCCGGCATCGACCGCCGACCCCGCCGCCGTCTTCCTCGCCGCCTGGCCGCGCCTCGCCGCCCCGGCCTCTTCGTCGCGCCGCCCCGCCGTCGTCCACCTTCCTCCGGCCGGCAAGCCCGTCAACTCCGGAGACCTCCAGTGGTTCCTCGAAATCCGTGTGCTGGTGAACAGTGTTAAGCGTCAGATCTAGATATGGGATCTTTGCACTCGGTTGACTTTTATCCCGTAACCCTAATTTTTTAGGCTTTTTCATCAGGTCGTAACTCTCTCATCGTAGATCTGATTTGTGCGTGTGGCATATAAAAATGTTCGTATCGACGAGTACATCATTTCATCTCATTGCATCATTTTCATTTAAGCTCATCTTGATTCCCAAAATGCTGTTGGAAGAGAGCTATGTGGTGAATTTGGCAGATCTGTTTCAGCAAATAGCTATTTGTCATTTTGCCATGATTAATGTGTGCATGATATGATCCTGAGCTATATATGTGTTTTGTTATATGCCATGCCATCTTTACAGAGGTGCTTGCCCTGTATTTTTGCGATATTTGTGATGACTAGCACAAGCTTGCAAAGTAGCGTAATCGGTAATGCGGATTTCAGGGACTTAGAATTTCTCTAAGTCCTTGCTCTGTTTTTTGTCGGTATGCCATATGTTCATGTTATTTCCTAGTGATCCGTGCCTTTTTTGAGGATGATCAGTAAGGATGTTTTGTTAACATTGTGGTGCTCTATCTATCCATGTCTTTGTTTGCATTTATGGAGCACCCTAGCTTGAGGCAATCGAGCTCTACTTTTGCTATAAAGTGAATCCTGGCAGATTGTTGACGTGATTAGCGATTTTGCCGAGGATGTTGCTATTGATCCGTGTATGCTATGATGTTGTTCTTGCAATGTCTAGCTTCTATGCTATGTATTCTTGATGTGTGTATGCTTTGTTTGTCATGCCATGCTCTGTAGTGAGTGCATCGAGCTCGTAAACATGCCTACTCGTTAACTGATTTGCATACTCCAGTTTTTCACTAAGTCTGAGATCTGTTTATGTTATTGTCATGTTCACATGCTTGCAATTGTATTTTCTGATCCCTTTTGGCTCAAGGTCACTAACGGACTTTTGTTAAGTGCTTTGAGTAGCTTCATGCCATGTCTTTCTTTGCCATGTTAAGTTCCTGTAGCATGTACTTTTCCTGCTCTAAAGTTTGCTTCCTGATGATAAATTCCAGACTTGTGTCAATTTCACAAAGTCTGAAACCTGTTAGCATTTCCACTTTTGCCATGCTTGTTTGAACCTGTAAATTGATGAATTAGCCATAATTCGGTGTTCATCTTTTGTCAAGCTTCATGAGTGGATCCCTGCCATGTATTTTGTTGCCATGTTTGAGTGCTAATATTTATCTTGATGCATTTATTTGGTCACTTGCTGATTATCGCAGACCGGTGCCATATTTGTTTTGCTTGCGATTTCCAAACCGTGCATCCGATTCCGGTGATCTTTATATCGATTCCAACCGAAATCACCCCACCTTTCCAGTGGCACTCTTGTATTTCCATGTTCAGGCCAGGTTCAATCATTCCTTGTCAAATCTTGCATATGCATCGCATACCGCATCCTGCATATCATACCATGTTTGCATCATGTTGTTTGAGCATTGCACGTGGTGGATTGTGTTCCTTTTGCTTGTTTGTCTTGTTTGGGTAGAGCCGGGTGACGATTTCGTGAACGAGGAGCCCGTTGAGTTCGCTTACGAGGATCAAGTCAACTCTGACAACTTTGCAGGCAAGATGATCATACCCTCGAAATCACTTCTATCTTTGCTTGCTAGATGCTCGCTCTTTTGCTATTCCTATGCTATGATACCTACCACTTGCTTATCATGCCTCCCAAATTTCCATGTCAAACCTCTAACCCACCATGTCCTAGCAAACCAGAGAAGAGTCATGCCTCTAACCCACCATGTGAAATTTGAGAAGAGAAGAGTCAAAACTCTACGTCAGTATGCCTCACCAGAGCGACGAAGGGACTGAGGAGTAAAAATAATTCCTAACTCTCCGATATATATAATCCTAGATGACTCAAAACATTTTTTTAGACGCAACAACGCCAACGATTCGATCAAGCAGGGGGCTCCTAAGGTCGGGGAAGGCTCTGATTACCAACTTGTAATGCCCTCGATGCGGCTACATCTCCTACGTGTTGAAGCACGACTTAGAGGCATAACCGCATTGAAAGCAATGTCGCAAGTGAGGTAATCTTCACAACAACCCATGTAAATAAATAAAGGGGAGAAGTACATAGTTGGCTTACACTCACCACGTCACACAAATACATAAATAACATTACATTCATCCAAGACACTCAGGGTCTGACTACGGTACCAAAATAAAGATCAACCCCCAAATGCGACAAAGTCCCCGATCGCCCCAACTAGGCACCACTACTGATCATCTGGGAAAGACACATAGTAACGACGAGAGTTTCCTCGAACTCCCACTTGAGCTCGGTCATATCATCTGGAGCGGTATCATCGGTCCCTGCATCTGGTTTTGGAAGTAAGCTATGAGTCACATGGACTCAGCAATCTCGCACCCTCGCGATCAAGACTATTTAAGCTTATAGGTAAGGTAAAAGTATGATGTGGAGCTGCAGCAAGCGACTATCATATATGGTGGCTAACAAGCGCAAATGAGAGCGGGAGGAGAAGGCAAAAGCATGGTCGAACAACTATGATCAAGAAGTGATCCTAGAACAACCTACGCCAAGCATTAGTCCAACACCGTGTTCACTTCCCGGACTCCGCCGAGAAGAGACCATCACGGTTACACACGCGGTTGGTGCATTTTAATTAAGTTAAGTTTCATGTTATCTACAACCGGACATTAACAAATTCCCATCTGCCCATAACCGCGGGCACGGCTTTCGAAAGTTCAAATCCCTGTAGGGGAGTCCCAACTTAGCCCATCACAAGCTCTCACGGTCAACGAAGGATATTCCTTCTCCCAAGAAAATCCGATCAGACTCGGCATCCCGGTTACAAGACATCCTCGACAGTGGTAAAACAAGTCCAGCAACACCGCCCGAATGTTCCGACAAATCCCGATAGGAGCTGCACATATCTCGTTCTCAGGGCACACTCAGATATGTCAAGCTACGAGTAAAACCAACCCTCAAGTTGCCCCGAGGTGTCCCCGCAGGCTGCCCAGTTCGGACCAACACTCAGAGGAGCACTGGCCTAGGGGGGTTTAAATAAAGATGACCCTTGGGCTCCCGAAACCCAAGGAAAAAAGAGGCTAGGTGGCAAATGGTAAAACTAAGGCTGGGCATTGCTGGAGGAGTTTTATTCAAGGCGAACTGTCAAGGGGTTCCCATTATAACCCAACCGTGTAAGGAATGCAAAATCCGGGAACATAACACCGATATGACGGAAACTAGGGTGGCAAGAGTGGAACAAAACACCAGGCATAAGGCCGAGCCTTCCACCCTTTACCAAGTATATAGGTGCATTAAGATAAACAATATAATATGGTGGTATCCCAATAATAAACATGTTCCAACAAGGAACGATCTCCAATCTTCACCTGCAACTAGCAACGCTATAAGAGGGGTTGAGCAAAGCGGTAACATAGACAAACAATGGTTTGCTAGGACATGGTGAGTTAGAGGCTGGACATGGCAATATGGGAGGCATGATAAGCAAGTGGTAGGCATCGTAGCATAGGCAAAGCAAAAGAGCGAGCATCTAGCAAGCAAAGATAGAAGTGATTTCGAGGGTTTGGTCATCTTGCCTGCAAATTTTCAGAGTTACCTTGATCCTCGTAAGCAAACTCAACGGGCTCCTCGTTCACGAAATCGTCTCCTGGCTCTACCTAAACAAGAACAACAAGCAAAAGGAACACAATCAACCACGTGCAATGCTCAAGCAATATGATGCAAACATGGTATGATATGCGGGATGCGATATGTGATGCATATGCATGATTTGGAAAGGAATGATTGAACCTGGCCTCAACATCAAAATCCAAGAGTTCCACTGGAAAGGTGAGGTGATTTTGGTTCAAATCGATATAAATATCACCGGAATCGGATGCACGGTTTGGAAATGGCAAGCAAAACAAATATGGCACCGGTCTGCGATAATCAGCAAGTAGCCATCTAAATGCATCAAGATAAAGATGCTACAGCACTCAAACATGACAACACAATACATGGCAGGGATCCACTCATGAAGCTTGACAAAAGATGAACACTGAGCTACGGATAAATCATCCATTAATAGGTTCAAACAAGCATGGAAAAAGTGCAAATGATAACAGGTTTCAGACTTGGTGAAATTAACAACATGACGGGAATTTATCATCAGGAAGCAATCTTTAGAGCATGAAAACTACATGCTACAGGAACATATCATGGCAAAGCAAGGCATGGCATGAAGCTACTCTAAGCATATAACAAAAGTCCCTTAGTGATCTTGAGCCAAAAGGGATCAGAAAATACAATTGCAAGCATGTGAACATGGCAAAAACATAAACAGATTCAGACTTAGTGAAAAACTGGAGCATGCAAAACATTTAACAAGTAGACATGTTTACAAGCTCTATGCACTCACTACAGAGCATGGCATGACAAACTAAGCATAAACCCATCAAGAAGACATGGCATAGGAGCTAGACAGGGCAAGAACAACATCATAGCATGCACGGATCAATAACAACGACCTCGGCAAAATCGCTAAACATGTTAACAATCTGCCAAGAACATTTTATAGCAAAAGTAGAGCTCGATTGACTCAAGCTAGGGTCCTCCATAATTGCAAACAAAGACATGGATGGATAGAGCACAACAATATCTACAAAACATCCTTACTGATCATCCTTAAAAGAGGCACGGATCACTAGCAAACAACATGAACATATGGCATAAAAGTAAAAACAGGACAAGGACTTGATGAATCTAAGTCCATGAAATTAGCATCATTGAGTAAGCTACTTTGCATGCTTGTGCTAGTCACCACAAAGATCACAAAAAATACATGGCATACACCCCTGTAAAGATGGCATGGCATTCTACAAAACACATGTAGAGCTCAGGATCATAGCATGCACACATTAATCATGGCAAAAATGACAAAAGGCCATTTGCTGAAACAGATCTGAAATATTCCTCACATAGCCCTCTTCCAACAGCATTTTGGGCATCAAGATGAGCTCAAATTAAAATGATGCAATGAGATGAAATGATGTACTCATCGAGACGAACATTTTGATATGCTACATGCACGAATCGGAGCTACGGATGCAGAGTTATGACATGATGAAGATTGCAAAAATGCTAGGGTTAGGGACGAAAAGTCAACCCCGAGATGAATCTGGATCTGGATCCGGCCCGATGTGCACTGTTCACCGGCGGAGTCCGAGGTCGCCCGAGATGTGAGGCTCGCCGGAGGAAGGAGAGGCTGGGGCGGCGCCGGCTTGCCGGGGTGACGCGGCGGAGGAGGAGAGCGGCGGCTGGAGCGGCGACGAGGCGGCGCGTGGCGGACCAGGGTGGCGGCGCGGCGAGCTGGGCGGCGCCGGCGGGTGGCGACTCCCTGGCGCAGTTGCCGACGAGGGCACCCGTGGTGGCGCGGCGACCGGAGTGGAGGAGGACGAAGGCGGGCGGCGGCGGATCCCGGATGGGCCTCGGGGGCCAGACGCAGGCTCCCCGGGCCGGCGGCGGGACGAGGGCGGTGGCGCCACGTGGTGGCGTCCTATTGGTGGCGGCGGTGTGTCCGGCGGCCGGTGGACGTGTCCGGCCGCGCAGAGAGGGAAAATAGGGTTTCGGGAAGAGGAGATCCGGGAATGAAATGGGGGGGTCTTTATATAGGCGTAGAGGGAGCTAGGAAGCTCCAAATGAGGTGTGGTTTGCGGCCACGCGATCATGATCGAACGATCTAGATGATGGAGAAGGTTTAGGTGGGTTTTGGGCCACTTTGGAGGGGTGTTGGGCTGCAACACACACGAGGCCTTTTCGGTCCCTTGGTTAACCGTTGGAGTATCAAACGAAGTCCAAATGGCACGAAACTTGACAGGCGGTCTACCGGTAGTAAACCAAGACCGCGGGACAAGTATCAGTCCAATCCGAAAACGTTTAACCCCCACACACGAAAAGAGGTAGAAAGGACCACCGGAGGAAATAGGAGCGCCGGAATGCAAAACGGACAACGGGGAAAATGCTCGGATGCATGAGACGAACACGTATGCAAATGCGATGCACATGATGACATGATATGAGATGCATGACAAAGACAAAACGCATGAAGACCAAAAACCCGACAACGAGGAAGTAAAATAACTTAGTGCCGGAAACGGCAAGAGTTGGGATACATATAAGGTAAATTACATCCGGGGTGTTACAGATAGAGATCATGATGGTACTTTGGAGATGGTGATCAAAGGCGCAAGATGATCATGGACATATCATGTCACATATTTTGATTGCATGCGATGTTTATCCTTTATGCATCTTATTTTTCTTAGTTCAGCGGTAGCATTATAAGATGATCTCTCACTAAATTTCAAGGTATAAGTGTTCTCACTGAGTATGCACCGTTGCGACAGTTCGCTGTGTCGAGACACCCCATGATGATCGGGTGTGATATGCTCTACGTTCACATACAATAGGTGCAAGCCAGTTTTGCACACGCGGAATACTCGGGTTAAACTTGACGAGCCTAGCATATGCAGATATGGCCTCGGAACACTAGAGACTGAAAGGTCGAGCGTGAATCATATAGTAGATATGATCAACATAATGATGTTCACCATTGAAAACTACTCCATCTCACGTGATGATCGGACATGGTTTAGTTGATTTGGATCACGTGATCATTTAGATGACTAGAGGGATGTCTATCTAAGTGGGAATTCTTAAGAAATATGATTAATTGAACTTTAATTTATCATGAACTTAGTCCTGATAGTATTTGCATAACTATGTTGTAGATCAATAGCTCGTGATGTAGCTCCCCGTTTTTTTATATATGTTCCTAGAGAAAAACTATGTTGAAAGATGATAGTAGCAATGATGTGGACTAGGTCCGTGATCTGAGGATTATCCTCATTGCTGCATAGAAGAATTATGTCATTGATGCACCACTAGATGACAGACCTATTGCAGGAGCAGATGCAGACGTTATGAACGTTTGACAAGCTCGATATGATGACTACTTGATAGTTTAGTGCACCATGCTTTATGGCTTAGAACCGGGACTTCAAAAATGTTTTGAACTCCACGGAGCATATAAGATGTTCCAAGAGTTGAAATCGGTATCTCATACTTATGCCCGTGTCAAGAGCTATGAGACCTCTGACAGTACTTTGCCTACAAGATGGAGGAGAATAGCTCAATGAGTGAGCATGTGCTCAGAATGTCTGAGTACTACAATCACTTGAATCAAGTGGGAGTTAATCTTCCCGATAAGATAGTGATTGATAGATTTCTCTAGTCACTATCACCAAGTTACTAGAACTTCGTGATGAACTATAATATACAAGGGATAATGGAAACGATTTCAAAAGCTCTTCGCAATGCTGAAATCGGCGAAGGTAGAAATCAAGAAAAAGCATCAAGTGGTGATGGTTGACAAGACCACTAGTTTCAAGTAAAAGGGCAAGGGAAAGAAAGGGAACTTTAAGAAGAATGGCAAGCAAGTTGCCACTCCCATGAAGAAGCCCTAATCTAGACCCAAGCCTGAAACTAAGTGCTTCTATTGCAAAGGAAATGATCACTAGAAGTGGAACTGCCCTCGATACTTGGCGGATAAGAAGGATGGCAAAGTGAACAAAGGTATATTTGATATACATGTTATTGATGTGTACTTTACTAGTGTTTATAGAAAACCCCTTGGTATTTGATACTAGTTCAGTTGCTAAGAGTAGTAACTTGAAACGGGAGTTGAAAAATAAACAAAGACTAGTTAAGGACGAGGTGACGATGTGTGTTGGAAATGATTCCAAAGTTGATAGGATCACCATCGCACACTCCCTTTACCGTCGGGATTAGTGTTAAACCTAAAATAAATGTTATTTGGTGTTTGTGTTGAGCATAATATGATTGGATCATGTTTATTGCAATAGGTTATTCATTTAAGTCAAAGAATAATTGTTATTCTGTTTACATGAATAAAACCTTCTGTGGTCATACACCCAAGGTGAATGGTTTATTGAATCTCGATCGTAGTGATACACGTATACATAATATTGAAGCCAGAAGATGCAAAGTTAATAATGATAGTGCAACCTATTTGTGGCACTGCCGTTTAGGTCATATTGATGTAAAGCGCATGAAGAAACTCCATGCTGATGGACTTTTGGAATCACTTGATTATGAATCACTTGATGCTTGTGAACCATGCCTCATGGTCAAGATGACTAAGACTCCATTCTCCGGAACAATGGAGCGAGCAACTAACTTATTGGAAATAATACATACTGAAGTATGCGATCCAATAAGTGTTGAGGCTCGCGGTGGGTATCGTTATTTTCTGACCTTCATAGATGATTTGAGCAGATATGGGTATATCTACTTAATGAAACATAAGTCTGAAACATTTAAAAAATTCAAAGAATTTCAGAGTGAAGTGAAAAATCATCGTAACAAGAAAATAAAGTTTCTATGATCTGATCACGAAGGCGAATATTTGAGTTACGAGTTTGGTCTTCATTTGAAACAATGTGGAATACTTTCGCAACTCATGCCACCTGGAACACCACAGCATAATGGTGTCTCCGGACGTTGTAATCGTACTTTATTGGATGTGGTGCGATCTATGATGTCTCTTACCGATTTACCACTATCGTTTTGGGGTTATGCATGAGAGACAACTGCATTCACGTTAAATAGGGCAACATCTAAATCCATTGAGATGACACCGTATGAACTATGGTTTGGCAAGAAACCAAAGCTGTCGTTTCTTAAAGTTTGAGGTTTCGATGCTTATGTGAAAAAGTTTCAAACTGATAAGCTCGAACCCAAATCGGAGTAGTGCGTCTTCATAGGATACCCAAAATAAACTGTTGGGTACAACTTCTATCACAGATCTGAAGGCAAGATATTTTGTTGCTAAGAATGGATCCTTTCTAGACAAGGAGTTTCTCTCGAAATAAGTGAGTGGGAGGAAAGTAGAACTTGATGAGGTAATTGTACCTTCTCCCAAATTGGAAAGTAGTTCATCACAGAAATTAGTTCCATTGATTCCTACACCAGTTAGTGAGGAAGCTAATGTGATGATCATGAAACTTCAGATCAAGTTACTACCGAACCTCGTAGGTCAACCAGAGTACGGTCCGCACCGGAGTGGTACGGTAATCTTGTTCTGTAAGTCATGTTACTAGACCATGACTAACCTACGAACTATGAGGAAGCGATGATGAGCCTAGTTTCCGCAAAATGGCTTGAGGCCATGAAATCTGAGATGGGATCCATGTATGAGAACAAAGTATGGACTTTGATTGACTTGCCCGATGATCGGTGAGTCATTGAGAATAAATGTATCTTCAAGAGGAAGACGGACGCTGATAGTAGTGTTACTATCTGCAAAGCTCGAATTGTCGCAAAAATGTTTTCGACAAGTTCAAGGTGTTGACTACAATGAGATTTTATCACTCGTATTGATGCTTAAAATACTGTTCGAATCATGTTAGCAGTTGCCACATTTTATGAAATCTCGCAAATGGATGTCAAAACTGCACTCCTTAATGGATTTCTTAAAGAAGAGTTGTATATGATGCAACCAGAAGGTTTTGTCGATCCTAAAGGTGCTAACAAAGTCAGCAAGCTCCAGCGATCCATCTATGGACTGGTGCAAGCATCTCTGAGTTGGAATATATGCTTTGATAAAGTGATCAAAGCATATGGTTTTATACAGACTTGCGGTGAAGCATGTATTTACAAGAAAGTGAGTGGGAGCACTACAGCATTTCTGATAAGTATATGTGAATGACATATTGTTGATCGAAAATAATGTAGAATTTTCTGGAAAGCATAAAGGAGTGTTTGAAAGGAGTTTTTCAAAGAAAAGACCTCGGTGAAGCTGCTTACACATTCAGCATCAAGATCTATAGAGATAGATCAAGATGCTTGATAAGATTTTTCAATGAGTACATACCTTGACAAGATTTTGAAGTAGTTTAAAATGCAACAGTCAAAGAAGGAGTTCTTGCCTGTGTTGCAAGGTGTGAACTTGAGTAAAGACTCAAAACCCGACCACAACAGAAAATAGAAAGAGAATGAAAAGTCATTCCCTATGCCTGAGTCATAGGTTCTATAAAGTATGCTATGCTGTGTACCAGACCTATTGTGTACCTTACCATAAGTTTGGCAAGAGGGTACAATAGTGATCCAGGAGTGGATCACTGGACAACAGTCAAAAATATCCTTAGTCGAATAAGGAAATGGTTCTCGGTTATGGAGGTGACAAAGAGTTACGTCGATGCAAGCTTTGACACCGATCTGGATGACTCTAAGTCTCGATCTAGATACATATTGAAAGTGGGAGCAATTAGCTAGAGTAGCTCCGTGCAAAGCATTGTAGACATAGAAAATTTGCAAAATACATACGGCTCTGAATGTGGCAGACCCGTTGACTAAATTTCTCTCACAAGCAAAACATGACACTACAAAAAAATACACTTCTGTGATGATGTGTGTTTGTCACAGTAGGTCATGTTTTCTGTCATGCATGTACATCCATGACAAATTTATGACAGATTCAAGATAGTCAAACATGTGCTGTAGCAGAAGTGTTCCATGACATTACCAAAATTATCATCACAGAAGTGTCCACTTCCATGACGATAAATCGCGCGTCACAGAAGTGCTTTCGTCAAGGGTGACCGACACGTGGCATCCACCGTAACGGAACGCCGTTAAGCTATCGGGTCCGGTTTTGGATCCGATAACCCGTTAACAGCCCCGACCAATGGGGATTTTCCACATGTAAAATCATCATTGGCTGGAGGAAACACGTGTCGGCTCACCGTTGGGACAGATGTCATCCACTCATTGGACCCAAAGCGCCTATGATACATCAACATGTGGCACGGCCCAACAGAGGCCCATTCCTGTGAAAAGGCCGGCCCGTTTGACTTGGTCAAAAGGTGGCGGGCCGGCCCACGGCAAGCCTGTTAACGGCATGTTCGCATATAGCCCATTTACAGCCCGCTAACCCAGGGCCCGTTTACGGCCTATCCGGATTAGGCCCAGTAGCGTCATCTGGGCCATACAATATAATTCCAGCCCGTTTTAACTTCCATCCCATGTATGGCCCATGAAGTCTTTCGGCCCATATGAGGCCCTTATTACTCTCGGCCCATTAACGGCCTGTGGTAAAACTGGCCTGTAATGAACAGTGTGTCACTTTATGCCCATTAACGGCACGTGGTGAAACTGGCCTGTAATGAACAGTGTATCACTTTATGCCCATTAACGGCCCATTATTCCGTTGGGCCGTTTCCAGCCCATTTATCTTTCGGCCTTCTCGGGGCGCATTTATTCTTGGGCTCATTTCCACATTTGTTTACTTACGGCCCGTTACTGTCATTTTCTGCTTGTGGGCCATATTCAACCCGTGGTTACAGTCGACCCATTTGTGGCCCGTTAATACGTTGGGTCGTTTTCATAGCGTCATCAAAATACGACCGATTAACGACGGCTTGTTATGGTCGGCCCATGAACGATTTCAACTCCAGCCCATTTGCGGCCATAATGTGGTCTGTTATTGGCCCATGTTTGGCCAACCCGTCATACGGCCCATAGAAGGCCCATTGTGTCTACGGCCCATATAAGGCCCATTGTTTCTACGCCACGTAGAAGGCCCATTTTTTCTACGGCCCTTAGAAGGCCCATTGTTTCTACTGCCCGTAGGAGTCCCATGTTAACTACAGCCGGTGGGCATCAAAGTTCGCCACCAGTGCAAATATAGGGAACACCCTACACTATACAAAAATGGCTTGTTGTTTTCTTCAGCCAGTGGCTGCATGTTAATAACAAATTTTGTATCGCACCAAAACAAATTACAACTATAAAACAAAAGGAAGGTTGGCATAAAAGTTAACAGTCTAGCAGATAAATGCACCACCAGAAGTTCAGAAGCTCAGTTCATTTGACCTGACTATTAAGTTTTCATGTTGTATTGTCCGATGGAGCACCATAACCTTCGCCTTCAGTTCTCCTAGGCTCCTGGACAACACAGCAAATGTCTGATAGTCTAGTTTCAAAACCATGCATATCTTGACAACATCGAACAATGTATCTCCTTGTTTCACAAAGGGTCTCTGTTAGGGAATGGACTTGTGTTTGGAGCGCAGATACAACATTCTTTTGAGATTGCATATCTTGATCATGAGGCAGTTTGGATGAGATTGCCTTAACAACCAAGCCAATATTACGCAGGAACGTGCTTTTGGCACTGTTAGTGGGCAGGTACTGACCCACTGCAGCAAGAGCTGACATTGCGGTTATAGTTGCCCAAGGTGGCGGTTCCACCATTTTTTCCATAGCTCGCTGAAAAGTTTTGGTTTTACATTAGTAGTACCAGAACAGAAGGTATTAAGGAGGCAGCAAAACCAAACAAAATAGCTTTGGTCTATATACAGAACTTATTCTGGTGAACCCATGTAAAATAATAGTTGTATTTTATTGCAAAGTACATAATAAAACCAGGTTACAAACATATGACCATGTACCATCGCTAATGTATTGTCTATTTCTTCACATTGTATTGAGGGCTAAGGATAAAGAGGCGAAGTTTATAATACAGTAAGCATAGTAAGACATCATTCATATCACAAAACAACTGAGAACAGACAAACAGGCAATTATAACGTTGTGTGGGCAAGTCCAGCACGGAACTAGATTACAGGTCAAGATCAAAGGAACATCACTCCTCTCTTTTAAACCTTGTAAGGTGCAATGATACGCTAAGACAATTGTGTATATAATTTAAAAGATTAGTAGACATTGGCTGCAAACCATGCAGTTCAAGGCACAAGTCGGAGTAAGTAGTAGTTAAAAGGCATGAGGATTAAGGACTTACAACAGCGGCTTTGACTGGTGTAGTCATGCCCTTCTTCTTGCTGGTGTGACAGTCCTTGAAGATTTCCATAGCATTTGGTTCAGGTACTTTTTGGTCCTTGCGGGCTTCCCTCTGCATTTGGAACAAGTCAATATAGATCTGATAATATGGTATAGCGAAAAGAGTGAAACAACAGCTAATTACAAGAGCCTCGCAGTGTGCAATATAGCTACGAGATCCTGTCGTTTGTTGGAATTTCACTTTCGTACGGTTGGCCTTGTTCTTTGAACAATTCACCTACAAGAAGATAGATTTGTGTGGCACATGCGTAAATAGGACTTCAACATGTGATCTGATCACATATATATAATGTACCTGATACTTTGGATCGGGCCAGTGTTTAACGAGGCCTCTCCAGTCTTCATCAGATATATTTTCCACTGGAGATGTTTGGGCAAGTTCATTGTTAGCCTTGCCTTCAAAGTGAGTTTTCCTCAAGTTATACCGATACTGTCGCAGAGCAGACTTGAAAATATGGGTGCAAGCTTGTCTGGTTGCATCATCTTGGCTATCCAACTTGAACCTCATCTGTTGAAAATTATGGGAGTCTCATTATCAGCAACCTAGAAAGTATAGGACAGAGCAAGACGATATTACTAGTTTCCATACATAACCATACTTACAGATAAATGGTCGAGGAAGGTGTTGAACTGGGTTTTGTCTTTGTCATTCCTGTACTGAATCCATGTTGGGAGGATACATACATGACACCTAACAGCAACTGCTGCCTCCGATACTAACTTGGCTGACTCTGTAGCATCACGTGGCCTTTTTAAACCTGCCTCAAAATGGATCTCCATTCTTCCTCCTCTAGATTTATTTAACCCATCGAGCATTATCCCTGATGTTTGTTTCCTCTTGCGCCTAGGTGCTAGTACAACAACAAACATAGGAAGTGTTAGTGTACATCAAACTGTGAGACTACATATAAAGAAGCATGCAAGTGTAACTTGACTCCAGCAACCACTACTAGGAAAAGGCCTACTAATGACGCACCTAATTTGGCCATTAATGGCGCATTAGTGGTGCGCCATTAGTAGCACGCCATTAGTATATTTTACTAATGGCGCACCATGGGTGCGCCATTAGTATCTGGTATACTAATGGCGCACCTCAGATGCGCCATTAGTATATACAACAGTGCGCCATTAGTATGCCTCCCAGGGGGGCATGTATACCCAGGTGCTTTGGCATACTAATGGCGCACGACAACGAGATGCGCCATTAGTAAGTTCGGCATACTAATGGCGCACTGTCTAATGATGCGCCATTAGTATCCTTTGGCATACTAATGGAGCACTATGGTGTGATGCGCCATTAGTATGAATATTAGGTTTTTTTATTTTTTAATTTTCTGTTTTTTGCACAGGTTACAAAATGTATAATTGGACAAAATATAAACAGCACACATCAACAACAGATTCATCGAATACAATAGAAGATTAGTCTCTGAATACAATTCATCATTTTAGTCTCCGAATACAATTCATCATATTAGTCTCCGAATTGAAAAGACCGAACAAAGATAGAACATTATATTACAAGTCTCGAGACCGCGAGTTTGTCTTCACATTACAAGTCGATATCGATCATCTAAACTACCATCACATAGAAGAGAGCTGCGGTCATCACGATGAGCATCATCACGATGAAACTCGTCTTCATCCGGTTCCTCCAACGCTCCCTCCCCTCTCCCGCTAGATAGCGGGTGTATCTAGATTCGGCCTCGGCCCTAGTGGCGTACCCTTTGTAACTGTTACCGCTGAATCGGTGAACCTGTCTCCGACACTCCTCCCAGTCGTCGTAGACTCCGGGAACCTTACCCTTGTACACGACATACCACGGCATCGCTATGCAGTAGCCAAACGAAACGTTAGTACCAATTCACAGACAATACATAAGCAATATATAAGTATGCAACAGAACGATCGGAAGAGAAAAGCAAGACATTAATAGCATCGATTACATCTTAAGTTGAACGACTCTCGAAACCAAAGAGACATACTACAAGTTCATTAAAGTTTAATTACAACATGAGCCAATCGATGTTTCAGAACTAGACACAGCATCACTGCTTTCGACTCGACTCAAGGGACCGGAGCGTGGATGAAGCCGCCGTCTATCGTGGGAGTCATGAAAGAACGGGCGTTGCCAGCCTGCATTTGTAGGATTGTGTCGATGTCACTGTTGGACGGTTGATTTCTGAGGTAGAACTGCCCCGAGGTACGAAGGACATCTTGATGGATGATTTCCGCAAACTCTGACTGGATGCGAAAGAATTCTTGTCTGATGTCCGTGTCCTGGATTGCCGACACGCTCGCGGCCCAATCTTTGAGTCTACTCGGTAGCAGAAGGTGATGATGGTCCCGTACGATCGCCCGCATGTGATGGATGGCGTAGTAGGCACCCTTATGACCGCCAGGCGGCTGCTTGACGCAGCAGAACGTCGTATTGTGGGAGAACACGTGCTTGCCGTACTTACGAATAGGCCTGGTGAAGGTGCCTCCAGATTTGACGTAGCCGGGGAGAACATCATCAAGAACCTTCTTGACATTTGTGTAGTCTACGTTCGACTGACGGTCCGGGTCGAAATACATGGCCATGGAATATTTGGGGCTTAGGAGGATGAGCGTGCAATGTGTGTCACTGCAGAAAACACGGAATGTTAAAAGAAAAACGATCGAAATCTAAGAATTCATATGTTACGGGGCGGTTGAGGGGAGGACTTACTCGGGAAAGTAAGGCACGAGGAAGTTATCCTTATCTTGGTTTGCCAGAATGACGCCTTCGAGGTAAGAACTCGCGACTTGCCGGTCCCCAGCGCTGCCCAAGATCTTGGCACGCATGTAGAAGGGGTCGACTATCACGATGTCCGGGGTCTTGTCGCGAATGATCCGCATCTCCATACTCAGCGAAAATAGCCGAACGAAGGTGTAGTGCAGCGGATGAAGGTTCAACATAGCGTGGATGTCATCAAACTGCAGGACGATCGTACCCCCGATGGAGTTATCCACAAAGCCCTTGCCCTCTGGCACCTTGGCCGCAAAAACCGGGTATGCCACATCCTTCTCTCCGAGACGCCGCTTCTCCAAAGAAAGAACACTGTCATGCAGACTCCGCATAGCACCGGTTGCAACATCGAGCATATTTCTCGGTAGCATCGGCCTACCCGCCACATGCACCCTCCTCGAGATATCCTCAGGTGAAGGTGGCCCGTCCTGAGCACGGATTGTAGTCGGTGCCGGCTGGCCCGCACCCTTGTTAGTCTTTCTTTTGCGTGCCTTCTTCTTCTCCTGTAATGGGACCGAGTTCTGCTCACAGACCGCCTTCTTGAGTGTGTTGGGGCTGATCATATTTCGCACCTCGCCTATCTGAGGCTCGGTGAAGTCAGCAGCTGGAGGCGTCTCTTGAGAGCTGAACTGCAGACGACGCCTGTTGCAACTTGGCTTCTCCGCGGTACCAGCTAGATCGCGCACGTCTTTTGCTGGGTTGGGTTCTTGAGAAAGAGGCCCCATGAAGTCGCCACCGTACCCATGATCGGCAAAGTACTGATCGACGTTGGCAAATGAATCGTCGTCGTCGTCGTTTTGATCCTGTGCCATATGCATGTTTGGATCCAGTGGCATAGGGATGTCCGGCACCGTTGCGGTGGTCTTGCCATGGGGCCGACTTGGCGGCGGCACGACTAGCGGTGTTGTCTTTGGGGTGGTGTCCCCTGCCCCCAAACGAATCTGGCTCTTCGGCCAAAGCAGGGGCCAGCTCAGGCAAGCGCTGAGGGTCATCACGTCATCATCGTCGGCCCCGACGGGTCGAATCGGAGGTAACAACTCGTCGCAGCCTGGCAGCACCCGAACCAGTTGAACCCTAAACAAGTTGAGTGGCATCTGGGTACCGTGGAACAAGGGGTTGCCCGGTTGAACGATTTTTCCCTTGGCGACATCGACCAACTCGTTGTTCACGAAGTGCAGGAGAGTGCACGGAACGTCGGCGGCGCCCTACGAAAACATGTAGGGCGTCAGGGATGCCCAGTCAAAGGCAAGGAGATGAAGTCCTCGGCCGAGAGAGGCTTAATTAGTTACCGTGATGATGGCCTCGAGCTCGGCTAATGTCGAGGCACCACCAACGGCGGGCGTGCAGTTGACGGAGGGGCCGCTTGCTGCAGAGGTGCCGGCCGGCGTACACCCGGGTGCATTAAGCTCCCGTGCCGCCTCCGCCGGAGACACCAATGCCGCCTTCGCCGGAGACACCAATGGCCCCGCCATTGCGTTCTGCGAGTTGCTGGCCGTGAAGCTAGGAATCGGGGCGGCCCCTGTTGGCCGCCCGCAATCCACGCACTAATCCCCTGGATCAAGGTAGGCACAATGGCGGTGATCGTCGCTCCGAGTTGTTGTTGCACTTGCTCTTGGACAATCTCCGGAATCCACGCCACCTGTGCCCTGAGTTCTTGAACCTCGCGCGCCTGGCTTTCCGAGCTGGTCTTTTTCTCCTTTCGCCCACCAGTGTTATAGTATGACGACCATTTTGTCGACAAGCCTTTGCCGGCCACACGACCAGCTGACGTCGGCTTACTGAGCTTATCCTTGTTCTTCATTACATTCAACGCTCTATTTAGAGTGGTGTCCCAAGGGTTGCTCTTAGTCAACCCCGCGCTACTGCTTTCAGTCGCCTGCGGAAGGAATGTGAACCATTTAGAAATTTGGCTTCATTAATTAGAATGCAACCATATGGAGCTAATTACGCGGGGGTGTATTCCTTACCAGAACAAGCTCAAGCGCCCTGGTCTTCGGATCCGTGGTAAGCTCCTTTGTTTTTGGGTCCTTCTTGTACCAGGCCCTGACAAAGTTCCTGGTCTGCTTGTCACCGTATTTATCGAAGAGGGGCGGTAGGCCTTGCTCGGCATGGTCCGCCTCCTCCTTGTCCCATATAGGCTCCGCCACTCTGTAACCGCCGGGACCGAGTGTGTGTTCCCCTAAGTTCAGCTCCCGCATTTCTTTCCCCCACCTACTTGATTCGGAGCTTGCGGTGCTCGAGCAATTGATCTTGAAGTCGTTGTAGTCATCTTCGGTGATCGAAGGATTTTTCTCCTTGATCTTCTCATAACTCTCACCTTTCTCGATCATTCTCTTCACATTGCTTTTCCAAGTAGACAGGGCCGTGCTCATCTTCGTGAGGGCAGCATTGTTCACTTTATTCCCTTTGAGGCTTGTGTTTTCAAATTCAGTGGGGAACTTGTATCGTTCATGCAGCTTCGTGAAGAGGAGGTTGCGCAAATTCCCTCGGTCAGGATGCCTGAGGTTCTCGGTGTTGATCGAGACGGTGCTCCGGAGAATGCACCCGAGCTGAAGCAAGTACCCCTTGACTATTCGTTCGGGCGCCGTTGGATTCCCATTGGAGTCCACTTCAGTAACTTCCTCCTTGAGGGTGCGGAGCACGTTCGGGCGCCGGTCCTTCCGTTGCCTCTTCGGTTGGCTGCCATCTGTGCGTGCGCCGCCATCATCAGTGGTGGCATCCTCAGCAGCACCATCAGTGGTGGCATCAGTGGGGTCATCCTCGGCTGTACCATCAGTGGTCTCAGGATCGGTGGGGAAGGCGGCGTCCTCATACAAGTGAGGTTGTTCCTCCATCTCCTGGGACAGCTCCCAGAATTTCTTGCCGCCCGAACCCCCGGCCTCATTGTTGTTGGCCATGTTTCTCTATAAATAGGAACAAAGTTTGGTCAAAAAGTTGGTTATTGTCAAGGAACAAGATCTCTAAGTTGACCAAATAACCTAATTCTCGAGGAATGTCGCCAAAAAGTTGGTTATTGTCAAGGAACAATTGAGAGATGTTTGTGATATTGCCTAGGTGTTTTGGGATAGAACCTGTTAGTGTGTTGTTGCTAAGGTCCAAGTCCACATTCTCAGGGTAACCTAGTTCTTGAGGGGTGTGTCTAGAAAGTTGGTTGCTGCAAAGATACAAGGTTGTGAGTTTGGTCAAATTGCCTATGATGTTTGTGATATTGCCTTGGATCTTGAAGGCACTGTTGCATGATGCAGTGGTACAGCCAGCATGGGACCTCATCTTTGCAGGCTAATTTTCTAGATTGTAACACTGGGATTTGTGCACAAGCTAAGCTAGCTAAGACAGTAGCTTCCTTGCAACCCACAAAAGACAAAGGAAAAGGGGTGAAAAGGGGGAGATGGTTAGCTTTGATGAGCAGGCAACATCTTCCTAACCCCCTTCTTCTTGTCTCCTCTCACTATCTCTCTCACACACATGGCAAGCAAGGGTGTCTGAGTGTGTGAAAAAAATACTAAACTAATCCAACCACTAAAGCAAATTAATTTTTATTTCGGTTGAGAATCGGGCACCTTCTAGGTCAAGAAAATTGGGCATGACCTTTGCTAATTTTCTTGACCTTGGAGTGCCCCATTTCTCAACCGAAACGGAAATTAATCAACGTTTCAGGAGAAAGGGGTCATTTTAGAAGATCACAAGTAGCAGCAGCATCACTTGACAAAATCACAACTAGCAGCAGCAACTCGCAGATAGCAGCAGCAGCATCACTTGACAAGTAGTACAGCAGCAGCAGCAGCATGCATGCACTGGTCCATGTCACAAAGTCCATGATCCAGAACAGAGCACTTTACTAAAAATGAAGAAGAAAAAAGGCATGCATGCACTGGTTGTAGCAAATCATCACTTCTGAATCAAAACAACAATAAGGAGAGGGAAATTATGACACACTTCTGAAGAAAAAATGATTTGTGTAATCTGGTTGGTACTCTTACAGTTGCATAAATTGAAAAAAATTTGATCTGTGTGATCTGGGTTACAGTATCAGCAACCTTGCATTTCATTTTATACAAAGGAGCTCACAAAGGCCATGTCATGCTTGGCAATATTTGTTTACTGAAACTAAATGAACATTTTACTGGTAGTGTACTGATAGTGTAATCTAGCTATTGTACTGATATTTCTGTTTCTTTGAACATTTTACTGTCAATAAAAATGATGTACTGCTGCTTTCAGTTAATTCAAATTAGCTAAAACCTTTTACTGTCAAATAGTGCTAATGTTTACTCTATGAAATAAACTACTCCTCCTCTCTTCTCTTCTTCAGTTCATTAGGAATAGTTTTAGAGGTAACTAACTGAAACTATTTATCATGTTGACAACAGTAGCATGTGGACCTATCATGGTGATTTCATATCAAAATAGAGGAGTACTCCTGTTCATTTGGAGAACTCATACAACAATTGTTATGCATCAAACTTGGGATCAACAGTAGCATGTGACAAACAAATTATACATCAGGAATAAAGCATCAACTTTGTCAAGCGTATGAAATTGCTTAGGTTCAATAGAAAACAAAAATGCCCTGTCAATTTTCAATGCCCTGTTTAATTTACCAAACAAGTGTTTTTATAGGCATAATACAGCAGCACAGCCCCATAATGATACCACGGGCCCCCTGTCTCATTGTAAATAGACAAGTAGTACTGTCCATCATGTATTATCTAATACTGTATATTCTTGCTAGGAGGAAGACCAACTTTCTGGGTAACTAGTGTATAAACTAAACAGTATAGTCAATATCAGCCTGACAAAACAGAACTGAAAGCATTCTGAGGTTGAGCAGAAACCTAATCAGGCAGTTTTACTAGACAAAGACGGCAGCAAACAAAATAACAGGCCAGCCAATGAAACCTAAAGAAGAATGATCCAATTGACGGCGGTTGAGTAGGGGAATCGAGGGTGCGGGGGGTCGGCGGCGGCGGCCGGTGGACCGGGGGGTGCTCGGTGGCGAGGGGGACCGGATCTGGCGAGGTGGGATAGCGATCGAGATGGAGGGGGATCGAGACCGAGTGTCCATGAAATTTAAAAATATTCATGATAGTTCAAAAAGTGCCCATGAAATACAATCGAGAAATGAAGGCTACGATTTAAATACAATCGATCTTAGCTAGCTATCTGTTCACAATCTTCTTGCCCTTCTTTTTCGCAAATGGAGTTCTTCTATGGAACGGATGTCCTTTAGGTAGGGTGGTCCTGCTTCTTCTTGTGGTGTATGCTGCTACTTCATCATCGTCGTCATGTTCGATCCTCGGGTCGCCGTACTTGTCGAAGTCTTGCTCATTGGCTACTCCATCCATTTCGATGATCTTCCTTTTGCCTCTCCTCACAACAACACGACTGGGCTTTGACGGGTCGGTAATGAAGAAGCATTGGTCCACTTGGGAAGCCAGTACCCATGGCTCATTTTTCGCGGTGACGTTTGCGCCCGCGGTCTTGGATTTGGCTTCGGGTATAACCATGGTGGTGAAATACCGGTCTTCTTTTAGGACGCTCTTGGCCCATCTGACACGGAACATCGGGACCTTCTCTCCAGCGTAGCTCAGCTCCCAGATCTCCTCGATCCTTCCGTAGTATCTGTCCTTGTCATTACCATTCCATCGTTACCCTGGAGTTCTGATAACCATTGCTCTTCATGTCCTTGGCCTCGGTGTAGAATGTGTAGCCGTTGATATCGTACGCCTCATAGGTCATCAGGTTGTGCTCGACGCCCTGTGACAAGGCGAATATGAGTTGTTCTTCCGCGGAAGAATCCTCATGTAAAGGGTACGACAGAAGCTTCTGCTTGAACCAACGCGTGAAACATGAGTTGTGCTCTTTGAGTATATCTCCGTCCGTCCTCTTTTGGCCTCGGTCATTGTATGTCTTCTTAGTAAAGGTTTTGTGCTCTACCACCCAAGGATCGACCACGTCTATGTGTTGTAGTGCGACTAGGTTTGCTCTTTCAAAGTCGGCGAGTCGACCCTCAAAGTCGACATGCATTTCACGATGAACCTCACGGTGACCCCATCCAGCGAGCCTGCCGAGGTGCCTGTTGACGGGCAGACCAACGGGGTTCTCGATGCCTAGATAATTCGTGCAGTAGGAGATGCACTCTTCGGTCAGAAAGCCCCTGGCTATGCTTCCCTCTGGACGTGACATGTTGCGAACGTATCCTTTGATGACACCATTCATCCTTTCGAACGGCATCATGCTGTGCAGGAACGTCGGCCCGAGTTGGATGATATCGTCCACGATATGGACTAGCAGATGCACCATAACGTCGAAGAATGCGGGCGGGAAGTACATCTCAAGCTCGCATAGTATCACCACGATCTCTTCCTGTAGCCTTCTGAGTTGCCTCACGCCAACAGACTTCCGAGAGATGACGTCGAAAAAGTTGCATAGGCCAAATAGGGTTTCACGGACGTGCGCGTCCATGATCCCACGGATTGCAACTGGAAGTATCTGCGTCATCAGCACGTGACAGTCGTGAGACTTCATCCCGCTGAACTTCAGCTTCGCTGGGTCTAGGTATCTGCTTATCTTCCCCGCGTAACCGTAAGGAAGTTTTACTCCTACGAGGCAGGTGAAAAACTGCTCGATCTCCTCCTGACTTAGAGTGAAGCACGCGGGAGGGTAGTCATTTCCGGTCTTCTTGGCCTTTTTGCCTTTGCGACGACTTTCCGTGTCCTGCTTCGCCTCATCATCATCATCATCATATATAGTGTGAAGCTCTTGCCTGATGCCCATTGATTTCAAGTCTGCCCTTGCTTTTGGCCCATCTTTGGTCCTCTCTGGCATGTTGAGCAGGGTACCAAGGAGACTCTCGCACACGTTCTTCGTGATATGCATGACATCAAGGCTGTGAGGCACACGGTGGATCTTCCAGTACGGCAAGTCCCAGAAAACAGACCTTGTTTTCCATACCTTCAGCAGCGGCTCTGGCGCCTTTCGCTTCTTTCCCGGCTCTGGCGCCTTTTGCTTCTTTCCCGGCAGTGGGCAGTCTTTCCAATTTTTCAACAGCTCGTCTATTTCCTCGCCGCTCCTCGTACGCGGGCGTCCTCGGGGTTCGGTTTCACCATCGAACAGATCCTTGCGTTTTCTCCACGGGTCATCGTCGCGAAGCCACCTTCGATGTCCCATGAACACGGTTTACAAAGACCCGGGATCTCAATCTAGCTGGCGATACGTTGTGTCATCCATGCACCTGACGCATCCAGAAAATCCGTGGACCACCTGCCCCGCGACATATCCGTAACCGAGATAGTCGTGCACCGTCGTGAGCAGCGCGGCTCTCATAGGGAAATATTCTTTCTCTGCGGCGTCCCACGTATTGGCTGGCGTTTTCCACAGCGTGTCAAGCTCCTCTTTCAGCAGCCCCAGATACAAATTGATGTCGTTCCCTGGTTGTTTCGGTCCTTCAATTAGCATACTCATGTGAATGTACTTCCTCTTCATGCACAACCAGGGGGAAGGTTGTACATCCACACAAACACAGGCCAGGTGCTATGTGTGCTTCTCTGGCTGCCAAACGGATTGACTCCATCGGTGCTCGCGCCCAGCACGATGTTCCTTGGATCGTTCCCAAATTCTGGGTCTTCGAAGTTCAACGCTTGCCACTGGCTCGCATCCTTAGGGTGACTCAGCATCTTGTCTTTTTTATCTATCTCCGGATCATTTGTGTCATCTTCTCGCTTCTTCTCCTCCCTATCCGCGTGCCAACGCAGGAGCTTTGCTACCTTAGGGTCCGCGAAATACCGCTGCAGACGAGGAGTGATCGGAAAGTACCACACCACTTTTCGAGGAGCTTTCTTCCTCTTCTTGTATCGAGTGACGCCGCACACCGGACATATGGTAGACTCCGCGTGCTCGTCCCGATAAATGATGCAATTGTTCATGCACACATGGTATTTCACGTGCGGTAAATCCAAAGGACACACGATTTTCTTCGCCTCCTCCAAACTGGTCGGGCACTTGTTCCCCTTGGGAAGACGTTCGTGCCAGAATGACATGTTCTCGTCGAAGCATGCGTCGGTCATTTTGTGTTTTACCTTCATCTCCAGAGCCATGAGCATTACTTTCAGGCGGGTATCCTCGGGCCTGCATCCTTCATACAATGGAGTAACCGCGTCTAAATCAAGTTGATCCATCTTGGCTTTCTCTCGGGCGGCAGCTCTTGCGTTATCCATCTGCTTGAGAAGCAGCTCTTGAATATGAGGGTCCTGCACCCAGCCCATCGATGGTCCAGCATCGTCTGCTCCGCCGGCATCATCATCTTCATCATCATGCCCGTCGACTGCTCCGGCATCTTCCTCATCATCATGTCCTGCATCTTCTACATGATGATTGTGTACAACATCACCGTCGTGATCATCTCCTCGGGATTCTTCGTCTTCTTGCTCGCCCGAGCCGCGGTGGTTGTCTTGCTGCCCTTCCTCATTTCTTGCCCGGCCCCCATGGACGACTTCGTAGTCATCTTCATCACCTTGGCACCGATAGCCATCCATGAAACCACGCAAGAGCAAGTGGTCCCGCACCTGCCCGGATTCCGGGTCCGCAATAAGGCTCTTCAGCTTGCATCTTCGACACGGACATCTTATCTCCGTCTCATTCTTTTGAAGCATCTCGGCCTTCGCGGACCTCAAAAACCTATTCACGATGCCTTCGGTCATCATGCGGACCATGGTCGCCTGCGGGGTAGAGCAAAACGATATTTTAGAACCAAGAAAAAATTTGGCATGACTTTCCCTAAAAATAGGACCAAAAAGAATGCTTAATGCCAAAATTCTCGCCGAAACGGAAATGAATCAACATTCCGGCAAAATATTGGCAACTATCAAATTTCAAAACCGGTACACCTCCAAACACAAACACATATGCAACACCACGAACATACATAGATCTAGCTAGGCCATAAAAAGTGCATGTGCACATTGTTGTAGGGAGAACAACATAAATATAGCTTCCCCCTTACTTACCTATCAAAACAAGGTAATTTAACCACTTAAATTGAATGAATCTATGGTGGAAATGAGGTGAAAAAGAGGAGGCACCCGAGACAAGGAGGAGGTGGAGAGAATGAAGTGGGGAGAAAGTGAGTGTGGGTAGGAGAGGCTGTCCAAAATATCTTGTTGCTACTAATGGCGCACCTCCTGGTGGTGGGCCATTAGTAGTTTTGCAAAAAAAAATACTAATGGCGCACTGTCCCACAGTGCGCCATTACTAGAACTAGTAATGGCGCATGGTGGAACAGTGCGCCATTAGTAATTTTGCAAAAAAGGGAATAAAAAATATAATAAAAAAACAACATTAGTGGAGCACTTTCCGGCTGGTGCGCCATTACTAGTTACAACTAGTAATGGCGCACTGTATCTGGATGCGCCATTAGTATGTTTGGACAAGCGCACTAGTTAAAAAAAATTTGATACTAATGGCGCACCCTGGGCCAGGTGCGCCATTAGTAGTTTCAACTCTAATGGCGTATCAGTAGGTGGTGCGCCATTAGTATATACTAATGGCGCACCGCTTGGCTGGTGTGCCATTAGTATCAATCCCATCTATAGCCCTTTTTCTAGTAGTGAACTACCTTATTGTTGTTGAAGCTCACAAAGTTCATCTGATCTTGCCAACTCATCTTGTGTCAAGAGTGCTCCGGAAGTAGTGTCAGGTGGCAAGGGAGCTTGGGAACGAGCTGCTAGCTGAGTTGACCAACGAGTAAATCGTGCAGCTGGTGGTACTGTGGAAGGTGTTGCAACAACTAGGGTTGTCTCTGCTTGTTTGGTGGCAGCTATTTGTTTCTGTTTCACTTGTTCTACAGCTCGTGTAGCACGGGATACCCTGTCGGTATAATTTTCTACTGGACTTTGACCTTCTATTGCACCATCAGTACCAGCAAAATCTGCAGGATTGTTCTTCTTCCCTTTCCCTGTCGTTCTATCTTGCTTCCTCTTTCTCTGTGCCATGTTAAGTCAAACCGACAAGAAAAACGAATAACAAATTAGTTCTTCAAAACAAATGTACTTTGATGTAAGAACATGGTGTGATAGACAGATATTGTATGTTCTAGAAACAGGAACACGTGACTTAGTCACAAGTATAATGTGTAAAGTAAGCAGATGAAATTCAACAAAATTAGAAGCAATACAAGCTAGACATCATACATAACATGCAACCACATATAACAGTGCCAAGTTAGAGGGAGCACCTGTGAGGGTGCACTAGGCAAGACGTGCTCATCACCAACACAACTACGTTGAGTGTCTATGCATGTGTTGTCTTGGAAATCATCTTGGGGGGATGGAGGAGTAGAATCTGTAGAGGCCCTCCATTTTGAAGGAGCACCTTCATCCGTTGCCTTGCTAACTTCCTTCCGCTTTATTGATTTTGAATTGTCTAGTAAAACTGACAAGAAAAAGCAATGAAATTCACTCTTCAGAACTCATTCGTGCATGATACTGGCAATCACTACTTTGATGTAAGGCAAACACATGATTCCAGGATGGAATAATACGAAAACGGGACGACATGGCATATTCACAACTGTTTGTGTAAACTAAGCAGAAACCATTTCACCAAATAAGAAGCAATGCAAGCTAGACACCACGTGAAAGATGCAACCAATATGACTCTGCCAAGTTAAAAGTGTCCCATCATAAATGGCATTTCAACAAATTAGAAGCAGTGCATGCTATAAATCATATCAAAGATGCAACTAATATCACACTGCATATACTGAAGGTGTCTCGTCATATTGATTTATGCGGGATACAAAAAAAACAATAGTTTTATGTGAGGACATGCTTAATAGACAGATGTACTGTACTAAATACAGGAAGGCATGTCACATTAATAGGTATAATGTATAAGCTAAGCAAAATAGCACATGCAATTTAACCAGATTGGAAGAATTACAATCTAGACACCATATGCAACATGCAACCACATATCATGCTGCCAAGTTAGAGCAAGCACCTGCGATGCTAGTGTAGGGGAAATGCGATAATCAACTACAGATCTACATTCACTATCTTCATCTATCCTTGTTGTTTCTTGAGAATCATGTGGGAGGCTGACGCTGCATTCTTTAAATGAGGAGTAATCCACTTGCCTGACTGCCTCATCATAAGTGATTGACGAGGGATACACAAGAACATTAGTTTGATGTAAGAACATGGTTAATACACAGATGTACTAGTATGTACCAAAAACAGAAAGGCATGTCATATTCAAAGGTATAATGTGTAAGCTAAGCAGATGCAATTTAACCAACTTGGAAGCAATACAAGCTAGACATTCGGCTGGAGTGGTGAGCATGATCATCTAGGACCTGAGAGCCTGGTGGGAGGCGGGCTGCTTCGCCACCATCGCGGCTTTTTAGTTGGCTTCCAGGTGATGCCTCTCTTCTAGGCATGTCACTAGCTCGGCCAGTGCCCTGACTAGCTATTTGTCTTCTGTTGCTCACGGGATGGTGGTTCATGTAAAAAAATATCTTTCCTTATCTTAATAAAGACCGACTTTGGCCTTTCGAATACAAGCTAGACACCATATGGAACATGCAACCACATATGACACTGTGAAGTTAAAGCAAGCACCTGGAATGGTGGTTCATTGCGAGCGAGGTCATCAACTCCAGAGCTACATTTACCGTCTCCATCTGCTGACACTGCACCTATTATAAGGCTGAAACGTGTCTGGCCTATCCGTGTATGGCGCTGGAGTGACTTCTCTCTTTTCTTTTTTGCTTCTCTCATAGCAGCAGAGTTTGAAATACCCTTGCATAAAAACACAATAGTGAGAGTTTGAGTGAAGTGTGTGCAGAACTAGTGCACTGTAAAAGTAGCAGATAGCAGGTGGCTAAAAAATAAATGACAAGAGACATATGATAGCTCTACAACATTGCATGGCAAACAAAATTAGATTCTACTCCGTATGATTTTGTAATATATGAGCACAGGAAATGCAGGTACTCCTCCAGCACACCACCACATGTGGTCATATCAAGATAGCAGTCGATAGAAAATAAATAGGTCAGTCGATTTTTTTAATGAACCATCCGATCTATAAGGAACGGGCAGATGTCCTTCGTCTACCTCCCGCCAGTCACTGTTGATGATCTTTCTCGAACCGCCAACGACCACCGGCCCAGACCCCTGCCTCCGCCGCCCCGCCCTCCCCTCGACCTCACACCACTGCCATGCTTGGCAACGCCCCCAGGCCATCCCTTTAATCCCGGCCGACCTCCAGATCGGGCGCCAGTAGCTCTAGGCCCCACACGCCCCTAAGATAAACACCGAGGCGCTGCTTCCCCGACATAATAGGCGGACTAGCGCCTGTTATGCCGGGGAATGCTTCCGTTAATTGGGAATCAACTGACCAGGAATTGAAATTCAAGGGGGCGACGGACCTGTAGCTAAGGTGAAATAGTATATGAGGAGAAACCTTGTGCATCGCGAGTTACTAGGAACATCTAGTATCAAGAAGAAGTGGTCAACTAGTGTCTTCTATGGGATCAATACAGTGCAAGCAAACACGTAAGATTTGCATGAATAAGGGAAGAGGAGTACCATTTTCGGTTGCCGGTGTGGTCGCCTCCATATGTCGCGCCGATCTTGTTCTTTTTGCTGGGGAAACCGATGTTCTGGAGGAGGGTGCAGGCTTGGACGAACCCATGGCCAAATTGTTGACTGTGTTGCCGTCGCCGTATGTCGGTGGAGGGGAAGCAGATCCGAGGCGATGAAGGACGGCGTAGCAGGAACAGCTCCGTTGCGATGGAGGGTGGCGAAGTTGGAGCGGCAACGGTGAGGCGCAGGACGGCGTGGTTGAACTGGCTCGGGTACGGATGGCTCGGCCTCGGCTTCAACTACTAGCCGTGGAGGGCGTTGCGGTTGAGGTTGCGGTGGACGACGACGTCGGCGTATCGGCTCCGGCGTGATGGAGGAGGGCGGCGGTTGATGAGTAGAATGGGGTGGCGGACGGAGGACGCCGGGGTTTCGCCGCTGGTGGAGAGGTAGTTTTTGCGCCCACGGAGTATGAATGGGGAATCGGACGGGTGGGCGGGGGGAGGGGGAGAACCATGTTTCGGTCTGGGACGCGCTTGTTTTTGGCTTTTTTGAACAGAAGATGGGACGCGCTTGTTTGAAATTGGGGGAAAGTACAAACTTTCCCCCCTCTTAAATTTCGGGCCTACTGTGGGTCAGGGGTAGGATGGTAATCCCAGGTGTCCCAAATAGTGGGCGGGAGCGATTTCGGCTGCACGCATGTGTGCTTAGGCGGCCATTGTGTATGAATGTTTTTCGGAGGCGGTTGCGTAGCGTCTAGATGAAGCTACAAACCTACCCCGGTTTAGACCTTTGGACCTCGGGCCGGTAGGTTTCATGGGTCGGAGTTATTAGAAAAGTAATTTCCTTGTACTACCAAACATTGGTCTCACGTGGTTTCGGGCGAGTAGAGGCTCTTTTGGCGCTTCGTTTGAAATTTTGAAACACAAGCATTCACGTTTAGATTACTCTTGAACTTTGAGGATTGACCTAAATAGACAATGTTAAATTTGACCTTGTAGGTTTGAAAACCTCATTAAATTATCCGCTTCTTTTTGAAATTTTGACACTTGAAAATCCTATAACTACGATTATTTTGGAATGGAGGAGCTAAATTAGAATATATTTTGTACACGACTACATGTGCTATTATGTACAAAATCAGAGCAAAGATTGGTGCCCCCATAATTTAGGTATGATTTACAAATGCCATGATACCAAATTCAAATAATTGAATGGACTTCATGTTGAATTTGAATTTTTTTTAAACCATCTTAAGTTGAATTCAAATGTATGCTAGTTCATAGGTAGCTATTTATAATGTTCATTGTGTAAATTTTGTATGTATAATGTGCTTTACACACACAACATGAACTATACTCACGTTTATATTCGATTGCTAAAGCGATGCATTGTCTGGAGTTCAAAATACTGACTATGTGGATCAATTGTGTCGAATAATAACATAGACATGCTCAAATTCGATAGAATCCAGATGTCTGATGGATCAATGACCGTTCCTTACGCGAATTGCAAATATCATGATCCCATCCTAATATTTGGATACAATTTATATCTTTAATCAATGTGTACAGCAGTCTTGTATGTGTAGTTTCACTATCCATTGGTGGTCTCTCACACATGCTCACACACTCTCTCCTGAGGTGTCTTTCTCGCACACATGTTCTCGATATAACCCTCCCTCCCTCTCGTAACCATTTACGACTGTTTTCACTAACCTTTATCACAAGCACTCTTCCTCTCGCAAGCATATACACACACAATCCCCATCGACCCTTTCTATATACATAGACCTGCCTATGTGTCTCCTGTACGCACATTATCTTTAGGCATGTCTCTCACGCATTGTCTCACACCTCTCTTCATAATCGACGAGTATGATTCTAGCAGAGCATTCTGTAGGATGCCCCTTAAAGTTAGGTTGGATGAATAGTAATATCAGATATAAAGGGGTTAGCTTAGTCCGAGAACCTAGGGTTACAAATCCTAGCCGGCTTTGTCAGTGGACATAGAGTCCTTCACAATTATGCTATCTTTGTCTTGTACGACTATCCATTCATGGGTCTCCCTAAATGTGTCACGGGCTGACCAATGTGGCGCAGGACGGAACCGAACGAAGGGCCTCACCTCGACCCACCGGACCTCATGCGGTGACACACCCTCTGCCCCCACGTCTCGTTATCTTCTCACACCCACACATACCAACACAGACACCACACACAAAAAAATATTCTCCTGGTGCCTCTATCCACTCCCCCTTGCATATACACACTCAAGGGAATCTCTCGCCATGATGTCATATTCGTCTCTGTCTCTAGACCACTCTCATTTCTCGTGCTATCTGTCCCACGCCCCCCCCCCTATCGGCCCCTCTATCCATGCCTCTCTCGAATACGTAATACACACACATACCTCTCTAGGCCCTGCCAAATGCATCAACTACACATTCACACATGTTACATCACGTACCCCATTGATCTAAAAAGCGCTCTCTTCACGTTCATTTCGCATACAACATTCCTTTTGAATAAAGTGTGGCCAAAAAATATTTTAGAATTTCTACATATATACAACATTACAAAGTTATATGGAGGAGTATGAACGCTTGCATTGCATGGTGCCCACAATGATATTTATTCCGCACTGTGAATTTGTATATTTTTATACTATATATAAAGTTAGTCATAATAAAGAGAAACGAAGAGCATCTCTCTCTCTCCATCGCATACCCCCCCTCTACACCCCTTTCACGTACGCACACAATCTATCTCCAGGTCCTCTAAAAGTAAGCCCCCAGCACATTCACGCATGTTTCATATTTCTCTCGCGATATATATATAGTGACGATCATTGTATTTGAAGCGAAAGCACGATACGTACATTGGACTTCAGAATCCACTCATTACGGTCACCATTTACGTTTTGTGGTTATTATATAGTCACGGGCTCATCGTATAACTCTGTATTTTCTCAAGACATGACTAGTTGACCAGTTAAATGCTCCATGTGGTACCTCTAGTGTTGCATCACATTATCTCACTACCATCGGGCCCACCTGTCGGCTTGTATCTACTTTACATCTACACTCTTATAAAATACTAGCAAGATGCCCATGCGTTGCACGGAACATCAAGATGCATTTGTATGATTAGTTTATCTTGTGGGAGAAAAGAATGAACAAGGGAAGGCCTTATTTGCAAGTGTGGAGAGGGGTGTGTGTATCTTTTTGCAAAATTGCCATAGTTTCCTTCCTATCCGTCAGATATAGATCGGACGGCCTATATTGCAGGATGGCGGGCACACGATCATCACCGACTATGCTTTTTATAAGAGTAGGGATAAAATACACTCTTATAAAAAACAGAGTTGGTGATGGTGGTGTGCCTGCCATCCTGCAATATAGGCTGTCCGATTTATATCTGACGGATAGGAAAGAAACTATGACAATTTTGCAAAAAGGTACCCACACACCTCTCCACATTTGCAAATAAGGCCTTCCCTCATTCATCCTTTTCTCTCACAAGATAAACTAGTCATACAAATGCATCTTGATGTTACGTGCAACGCACGGGCATCTTGCTAGTAAGAATGAAAACAAACGACAAAAAAATATTGGACGGTGGTTCGAAGTCATGACCGCGGGCACAGCGGACAAGGTGGCCTTGTCTTGGTATGCTGAGCCGTCTGTTTTAACACATAGGAACTGGTGTGGTGATTATACACACACGCACACATGCACACGAACTGCATGCACGCAACACTCACACGAACACATGCACCCACGCACGCACGCACCACTCACACGTACACATTCAGCCACACATGCCCGCAACACTCACACGCATGCATGCATGCACACACCAGTACACCACACGACCAACATACACTCTCATGCTCAAGTGCTCAACCTACACGTGCATGTGCACACATCAGGCCCTGGCAGACACATACACAACCAGGTGATACCCGTTCACGGGGTGGAGTCTTGTCGCGCCTACGTAAATTTATGTTTATCTAACCTTTTCCCTATGCAAACTGATAGGTGGGACCCGCAAGGAACGTGGTCAATTTAACTAGTCAGCATGGTGCCACGCAGACTATTTGGCCGGTCAACAGAGTGCAATCCGATGCTGAACCGTGAGCAAGTGACCGTATAATCACCGCAAAACGTATATAGTGACCGTAATCAGCTTATTCTAAAGTTCAGTGAACGTATTACGCTTTACTCTCTGTAGGCCCTCCAAAACTACATCTCTACACGTTCTCGCATGTTACATCTAACAACTATGCAATACAGCACTACTACTACTACACTCTAACACAATAAATCATAGTATGTGTTTTTAGTTTTACTAGATATCATATTGTTACTTAATTATTCAGTTTGCATACATTAAAATTGCCTTTGAGATGTATGGCCAGTATCATATACCGCGCGGGAAAAATCCCGCCCTTTCCTGTTTAATCGGGTTTGTATCGATGGATCGTGTGAAACAGCAAAACTATAGTACTATATACAGTACAAGTGACAGTTCACTATCGATGGATCGTGCGAAATAGCAAAACTATAGCACTATATACAATACAAGTGACAGTTCACTGGGCCATCGTGTCGTGTACTCCTCCATCGTAAGAGTGGAGCGCTCGCTTTCATAAATCTTCTAGTCCCTTTCGCCGACATGTGGGGCATCAAGCTACCGGGTCCACATGCCATACCGGAATACAGTGCAGAGCAGCCGGGGTGAAGCACCCAGTCATGGCGCCGGTGTAGTAATGAGCAATGAGGCGTCAGATCACAAAGCTGCACCTTTCCCATAGTTAAGTTGGAGGGATGAAGTAATAATGCTAAAAAAGAAGTTGGAGGGACGAAGAAACCATCAATTCACTCGTTGCTGAATCCGCTTCTCCCTCATATTCTTCAAGTTAACCATGTATTGCTTCTGTCGTTGTTCTGCCTCATGTGGGAAGCTGATCAGCTTGGGAAAGCACTGAGACGTGGGACCGCATGTTAGCAAACCGCCAGGACAACGTCCTCTAAAAATAAGAAACGCCCCCCCCCCCCCCCCCCCCGCCATCTGCACGGCAAAATCACCTCCTTTTTAGTAATCTTGATTCTATAATTTTTTAGATCAATATAATTGAGATTTGTATAGATAGCACACAGGAGCAAAACCAAGTGGTACGGTTAAGGGCATCCACAATGTGTATCCAAATGTGAAAATAGCTTTTGGCATTGTGGGAACCATTGTGGACGGTGTTGCCAAAGCCAAAAGGATGGAACCAAAGCTCCCTGATTGATTGATTGATTGAAGGAATAGAAAAATGCAACATCTCTCCTCTTTCTCCCGTGCTTGGATGCATGTACAGTATAGAGGGCGGAGTCTACTCCCCTGTCCCTTCTATCACAAATCAATGAGGCATCAAATCACAAAGCACGGACGAAGCAACCATCATTTCACTCTTCGCTGACTCCGCTTCTCCATCGTCTTCTTTGAGAAACCATCTCACCGCACTAAGCTGGACGGGCGACGCTATTGTGTACGAGTAGTACTGGTACATTTGTGTGTCCTTTGGTTCAACGGACTTCCTGGATGCAAATAAGGCGGTTGTCTCGGCTTGCAGGTGGCACTTGCGAACGACTTACCGTGGTCTCCCTCAATGGTGTTCTCCGTTGAACGCACTTCGCCAAACCACAATGTTCGAGATATCGTCGACATCACCGCAATGGGGAAGGAAGTCAAATATAGTTACTACCTCCATTTTTTTACACAAGGCCATTATATCAAAATTACAATTTGCAAAAGGCCACTAACACTAATCGAGGCAAAATTGATGGGGTTTGCCTCGTACTAGCAACCAAGAACATTAATATCTCCTGCATGCATGCGGAAGTGAGAAGGTTGGTTTGCATGGCGCTGCATTAATCAAGCGATGAGGAGTGAGATGGTTAGCTCTTTGGGCTTTGGAGAAAAAAATACGCATTAATTGACACGTGAAACGAGGATTTGTATCGATTAATCCCGCGAAGGAAAACCCCGCCTTTCTTTTTTAACACTAGTACTCCTAGTACATAGTACTACGTACTTATCCTGTTTGGGTCTAGGCCTTGCATTGCCATACTTCGCCACACATTTTTGCCAAGCTTGCCTAAAGTTTTCAAAATGAAAAGGAGGTACACTTGTGCATGGCTGTCGCGGTCGCACCGCACCCTCACATGCACAGTCGCTCCTGCATGCCGCAAACCCAACCAAGGGAACGCACCCTCACTGACATGTGCTATCGCTGTGAACAAACCAAACTCAGCCATCCTACCACTGACACATAATTTTCGTTCATAGAGTATGTTTATCCAACCACATGTTGGGGAGTATCCGTACAGCCCGTGTGATGGTCTGATGGGGAAGAAGAAGAGGTGAGGAAGAAGGGTTAGGAGACGTAGGATATTCATCCAACCGCCTGAAATGGTAGACTGACCCAAGTCAGGCGACTTGCATAATAATATATGTTTTTACACAGCAAAAGATCCATAAAAACAACAACATAAAGAAAAACTATCACTGCTCGCGGAACGAGACGGCCTCGTCGTCTTTGGCTACCGGCGCGAACCAGGCGTAGCGGCCGACGTGTGTCTCTGCACCGTGGTTGTCCTCGGCCTCCAGCTACTCGTTCACGTGGAGCGTGCGGGCGCTCTGCACAAACGAGAGCACCGCCCAGTTCAAGTCAAGGACGTCCGGTTCTGCCTGCAGGAGGGCCTTGATGGCAGCGGCATCCGCGCGCTCCGCGTCGAGTCGAGCCTCCGCCGCCCGGTTCAAGTCCAGGACGTCTAGTTCCGCCTGCAGGAGGGCCTCGATGAGAGCGGCATCGCGCGCTCCACGTCGAGTTGAGCCTCTGCCGCCCGGTTCAAGTCCAGGACGTCTGGTTCCGCCTGCAGGAGGGCCTCAATGGCAGCGGCATCCGCGCGCTCCGCCTCAAGTTGAGCCTCCGCCGCCCGATTCACATCCACGACATCTGGTTCCGCCTGCAGGAGAGCCTCGATGGCGGCGGCATGTGCGCGCTCCGCGTCGAGTTTAGCCTCTACCTCCCGGTCCTCCTTTAGTATCGCCAGGTTGAACCGCTGTTCCGCCTGCACCATGGGGGACTCAGACACCGGCACGAAGTCGACGTCCATCGTCTCATACCCATCAAGGGCCTTCTGCGCTGCGACTTCCACCATGAACATTGGATCGGCTTCCTCCTCCTCGTATCTTGGCTCCAGAGAACTCGGGGATTGGCCCGCCACAAAGCGAGCTTGGGAACGAAGGTCTCTGGCGCCGACTGCCGCCGTGATTTCTGCGCGGCGCTCCGGCGTCAGCATCTTGTAGTACGTGATCTTGCGGCGCACCATGGCTTTCCAGCGAACTAGGGGCGGCTTGATGCGGGCTAGGGGATCAAAAGGTAGGGGAAGGGGCTGGAGATTAGGTGTGGTTTTAGGGAAGTGGCTGGCGTAGGCCGAGCAGCGAAGGTTTTGGTGTGAATAGTGGTTCCGGTGATGACCGATCAATCGGTTTTGATTGTACATCGCTCTTGTCGCGTTCGCGTTGCAGCCCGGCACGCTGGACCCTCCACGTCGCTCACTGAATGGAATGCACTTCGCCTTGCGTTTTTGCTTGCTTGTGGGACCGCAGTTGAGAGCAAACCGACGTCCCTCCCCCTCCCCCGCCCGCGTCATTTTATGCGGAGTAAATAAAAACAGAAGGAGTATACTACGGATGAGGATCCCCTGACGTGGCCGAACCCATTGAGTAACTGACATGTGGGGCTTGGGGTCCGCTAGTAAGTGACCGAAAGGGAGGGTAAGGCAGGGATACGTATGTGAAAGGAGCTTCCAATGATATAATTTTCACATTATACATCTCATGTACTATTAATCTTGTCAATAGTCAAATGCGGTTTTGAAAAACGCATTAGAGCATGGTTAATAATATAGCCAGTCGATGGCTATAAGGAACTGCCATGTCATCTATAGCCATCATCTATTATATGCAGTCATACAGTAGTGTGGGCTATAAGGTTGGCTATTTCCCGCAAAAAAAATTATAAGGTTGGCTATTGTATTAGTACTTTTTTCCATCTCCTCTCCATCTCTTTCTTCATATTTATTGTACGTATTTAACTAGGAATGCGTATATAGCTAGCCTCTTGCATGAGAGCTCACTCCCCTTACTTTTTCACATCTCTCGCCTCCACATAGGCCCTATATAAATGGAAGGAGGGAGTACAACTATGAGCACTGCATACTCTAGTACAGATGTTGTCAGTACTCCACTAGTACTATTGGACAGGGAGCTTAAAAAGTTACTATTGGACTGGCTATATCTGGCGAAATCCTAGTAGGAAGAGCATGCGCAAGAACAAGCACATTCATGTGGTTGAAAACAAATTGGAAACCATCTCGAGTACAAATCTAGGAGTACGTACGAATCTAACAATATTGATTGGGCGTTGTTGAATGTTGATACTTTTTTATCAAAGTAGAGACACTTTGACTACACATATAACTTATATGTAAACTAGAAATGATAGGAGGGAGTATATTGTACGTTCAAAAACGAAACGAACATTGAATACCCTTTATATATGATTTGCGGATGCTATGATCACCAGTTCAAAATTTTGAATCCGCCTTAGATATCACACATGCCCCCACTCGTTCTCTCTCGATTTCATCTCGGGGTCCGGAGATTGATTGAAAGAGGACTATGGTGGGTACAATACGTTCGTTTCGCTTATGAACGTACAATATACTCCCTCTGATCCCCACATACCCCCCCCCCCCCCGCGGGTCATTTCTATCATAGAAACAGACCAAACATTTATCTCCTTGCACGACACGCAATTGATCTCTGAACATCAATCGATCTCGTCAACATGTGTCGGGGCATGAACCGAATGGGATGTCAAAACTAAGACGCGAAGCGACACGTAGTGGAGGCAAAGTGAAACTTCAAACGAACCGTTTGTTTGTATGCATGTCAGAAAAATTACAAATAAACATTGGAAATACAAGCATGGTCTAGGCCCACATGTGAATGATACTCGGCGGAATGTTCAAATGAGGCATGCGGGAGGATGGACTCGACCGGAGGGCGACATGATCGATGGAGAAGAGGGTTGGAGAGGAATGACAAATAAGCAAACGCCACATGATTATACTTGAACAGCTCAAATAAACAATAATTTGTCTCGCTTGGCCTACATAGTGAAAGGCCTAATGCGCAACGCGGAGCACTGACGCTCGAATATGGCCGGGAAAACAGGGAAACCGACATGTGGGGCACACCTGTCGGGACGATGTAGCGCAAACTAGTCCAATGGAGGAGCTGGCCCACGACCTCCTCGCCACCGGCAACCGTTCATGTGGGTCGTGGGGGCCAACAACGTGGCGCAGCTCCAGCACCGCCTTTGGACACAACGACCGCGGTGAGAGACACGCTCATCATCGCTAGACACGGTCAGTTTCAGTGTGCCGAGGGTGGCGTTAGTGCTGTGGCACAACCAACAGTATGTTTGGTTTGTGCCCAAGGTTGCCCCATCAAAGCATTGGGTAGCCAAAATTTTGGTTGAGGTTTTGGTTGCCCATGATTTGGCCGACATTGCCAAGAAAAATGAACTAGAATTGGCTAGAGTTCATTGGCATGCAAAAAAAATGGCAACCATACAAACAAAGACCAATCTTTGGGTCATGACCAAATTTTTGGTAAGGTGCACTTTGGCCACAATCCAAACACACCCCAACACCCGGGTCATCGAGGATGCACGGGGCGCCGGGACGCGTCCATGGAGTGGTGTAGCGCGGCCAACTGCATCCTCAGGACCTGAGACCATGTCGGGTCGTCTTGCTTTTTCAATGACATGCGTCGATCGCATGTGAGCAAAGGGCATCTCCAACGTTGCCACGAACGCAGCTAATTACCCTGGCACACCAAAAACACTCGTCCCTCGCACCGTCGTGCGGTGCGTTCCCAGTCGGCGTCAGTTGCCTGCATTCATGCCGTCCATCCGTATGCCGTCGTTAAGAGGCTCGGTGCCCAAGGAACCAACTCCGGCGACTTAATGACGCACCAGGACGCTTGGCCTCATTGGAATGCGCTACTTAAAGCGGCAACGCCCACCTAACCTCCACAACATAGCGCAATGTCCTCCTACCTGGCACCACATCCTCCATGACCGCAAGCGTGAACGCTCTGCGGGAGAGCTTGTCTTCGGGGATGGAGCTCGAGGTCGCCGCCCTCGCTCAAGTCGCCGCACAAGCGGTGGCCACGCTGGCGGCCGACGACGGGAGCACCGTCAGCCACGCGTCTGACTTGCCGTCATCCAACGTCCGGCACCGCCGAGGTCGGGAACTCCTTCGAGGATGAGAAGGGCATGGGAGGCGGCAGGGCATGGTGTGCCAACTAGCCGGTCCATCTCCCGTGTTCTACTTCTCCTCGCCGGAGACCGCACCTTCACTTCACGGGTCTTGAACCCCGCCCTCGTACATGGAGATCGCAGATGGAGGACGTCGGTCGCCGCCATAGAATAGATTTAGGGTCGGGTTTCTTTTATTTTTCTGTCCTATAAAAGTTCGAAATGTAATGAAAATCTGTCGTGTTTGCATTAATCTCGGCCAGTGTATATGAACTTTCACAATAATATAGTATATTGTAGGAGTACTAGCAAGATGCCCGTGCGTTGCACGGAAGATCAAGATCTTGTGGGATAAAAGGATGAACGAGGGAAGGCCTTATCTGCAAATGCACATTCACGCATTTCACATCTTTCTACATCTACAGGAACCTACGAAAGGGTTAACGTAAATTGCCTCTCTCTCTCCTCCCCTGATTTCATGGTGGTGGGCCCCTCCCTCCTCCCAATCTACAATCAACAGCTCACACGTTTCACGTTATGTTAATTACGTAACTGGGACTACGTAGGTGTGGCATTACTCGTCCTAAAAAACCCAACTAAGCCAACCTCCCAGCATATCGCGCGGGAAAAGACCCGGTCACGTCGTTTTAGTCGGGATTACCGGATTACTAGTAGTAGTATCGATGCATCGCGCGAAGCAACAAGTTTTTTTTAAGGGGCGAAGCACCTAGTTTAAAAGGAAAAAAAGGCCGTACACTCACAGCACCCCTGTCGTGGTCGCATTGCACCCCACACACGTTCGGTCCTGCACACGGCTCACACAAAAGGAATGCGGTTCGGCTTGCCTCTTCACTGACATGTGGGACTGCACTTGGAGAAACCGACCAAGCGCCAAACTCCCCCCGCCCACCGTGTGAAAATCCTCCCCCTGCTACCTCTTGAGCACTGCGTTGGATTTCCCCGAAGAGGAGAGGATGATGCAGCAAAGTAGCGTAAGTATTTCCCTCAGTTTTTGTGAACCAAGGTATCAATCCAGTAGGAGGCTACGCGCGAGTCCCTTGTACCTACACAAAAACAATAGCTCAATGCAACCAACGTGCTTAGGGGTTGTCAATCCCTTCATGGTCACTTACTAAAGTGAGATCTAATAGAGATGATAAATAATATTTTTGGTATTTTTGGTATAGAGATGCAAATTAAAAGGTAAAAGCAAAGCAATAATAAAGTGATGGAGATTGATATGATGAGAAAGAGACCCGGGGGCCATAGGTTTCACTAGTGGCTTCTCTCAAGAGCATAAGTATTCTACGGTGGGTGAACAAATTACTGTTGAGCAATTGATAGAATTGAGCATAGTTATGAGAATATCTAGGTATGATCATGTATATAGGCATCACGTCCGAGACAAGTAGACCGAAACGATTCTGCATCTACTACTATTACTCCACTCATCGACCGCTATCCAGCATGCATCTAGAGTATTAAGTTAAAAATAGAGTAACGCCTTAAACAAGATGACATGATGTAGAGGGGTAGTTTCATGCAATATGATAAAAAACCCCATCTTGTTATCCTCGATGGCAACGATACAATGCGTGCCTTGCTGCCCCTTCTGTCACTAGGAAAGGACACCGCAAGATCGAACCCAAAGCTAAGCACTTCTCCCATGGCAAGAACAACCAATCTAGTAGGCCAAACCAAACTGATAATTCGAAGAGACTTGCAAAGATAACCAATCATACATAAAAGAATTCAGAGAAGATTCAAATATTATTCATAGATAGACTTGATCATAAACCCACAATTCATCGGTCTCAACAAACACACCGCAAAAAGAAGATTACATTGAATAGATCTCCACATGAGAGGGGGAGAACATTGTATTGAGATCCAAAAAGAGAGAAGAAGCCATCTAGCTACTAACTATGGACCCGTAGGTCTGAAATAAATTACTCACACTTCATCGGAGGGGCTTGGATGATGATGTAGAAGCCCTCCGTGATCGATGCCCCCTCCGGCGGGGCTCCGGAACAGGCCCCAAGATGGGATCTCGTGGATACAGAAAGTTGCGGCGGTGGAATTAGGTTTTTGGCTCCGTCCCCGATCGTTTGGGGGTACGTGGATATATATAGGAGGAAGAAGTACATCGGTGGAGCTTCGACGGGCCCACGAGGCAGGGGGCGCGTCCTAGGGGGGCGCCCTCCACCCTCGTGACCGCCTCATGGCTTTCTTGACGGAGGGTCCAAGTCTCCTGGATCTTATCTAATGAGAAAATCATGTTTCCGAAGGTTTCATTCCATTTGGACTCCGTTTGATATTTCATTTCTCCGAAACACTGAAATAGGAAAAAAAACAGCAATTCTGGGCTGGGCCTCCGGTTAATAGGTTAGTCCCAAAAATAATATAAAAGTGGAAAATAAAGCCCAATATAGTCCAAAATAGTAGATAATATAGCATGGAGCAATCAAAAATTATAGATACGTTGGAGACGTATCAAGCATCCCCAAGCTTAATTCCTGCTCGTCCTCGAGTAGGTAAATGATAAAAACAGAATTTTTGATGTGGAGTGCTACTTGGCATAATTTTAATGTAATTCTTCTTAATTGTGGTATGAATATTCAGATCCGAAAGATTCAAGACAAAAGTTCATATTGACATAAAAATGATAATACTTCAAGCATACTAACTAAGCAATTATGTCTTCTCAAAATAACATGGCCAAAGAAAGTTCATCCCTACAAAATCATATAGTTTAGTCATGTTTCATTTTCATCACACAAGAATGCTCTCATCATGCACAACCCCGATGACAAGCCAAGCAATTGTTTCATACTTTAGTAATATCAAACCTATAAACTTTCACGCAATATATGAGCGCGAGCCATGGACATAGCACTATGGGTGGAATAGAATATAATGACGGGGGGTTATGTGGAGAAGACAAAAAAGGAGAAAGTCTCACATCAACGAGGCTAATCAATGGGCTATGAAGATGCCCACCGATTAACGTTAATGCAAGGAGTAGGGATTGCCATGCAACGGATGCACTAGAGCTATAAATGTATGAAAGCTCAACAAAAGAAACTAGTGGGTGTGCATCCAACTTGCTTGCTCACGAAGACCTAGGGCACTTGAGGAGGCCCATTGTTGGAATATATAAGCCAAGTTCTATAATGAAAAATTCCCACTAGTATATGAAAGTGATAACATGAGAGACTCTCTACTATGAAGATCATGGTGCTACTTTGAAGCACAAGTGTGGTAAAAGGATAGTAACATTGTCCCTTCTCTCTTTTTCTCTCATTTTTTGGGCCATTTTTATGGCCTTCCTCTTTTTTTGGGGCCTTCTCTTTTTTTATGGCCTTTCTCTTTTTTTTTATTCCTCACTTGGGACAATGCTCTAATAATGATGATCATCACACTTCTATTTATTTACAACTCAATGATTACAACTCGATACTAGAACAAAGATGACTCTATATGAATGCCTCCGGCTATGTACCGGGATATGCAATGAACCAAGAGTGACATGTATGAAAGAATTATGAACGGTGGCTTTGCCACAAATAATATGTCAACTACATGATCATGCTAAGCAATATGACAATGATGAATGTGTCATGATGAACGGAATGATGGAAAGTTGCATGGCAATATATATCGGAATGGCTATGGAAATGCCATAATAGGTAGGTATGGTGGTTGTTTTGAGGAAGATATAAGGAGGTTTATGTGTGAAAGAGTGTATCATATCACGGGGTTTGGATGCACCGGCGAAGTTTGCGCCAACTCTCAATGTGAGAAAGGGCAATGCACGGTACCGAAGAGGCTAGCAAGGATGGAAGGGTGAGAGTGCGTATAATCCATGGACTCAACATTTGTCATAAAGAACTCACATACTTATTACAAAAATCTACAAGTCATCAAAAACCTCGGCACTACGCGCATGCTCCTAGGGGATAGATTGGTAGGAAAAAACCATCGCTCGTCCCCGACCGCCAATCATAAGGAAGACAATCAAATAACACCTCATGTTTCAAATTTGTTGCATAACGTTTACCATACGTGCATGCTACGGGACTTGCAAACTTCAACACAAGTATTTCTCAATTTCACAACTACTCAACTAGCATGACTTTGATATTATTACCTCCATATCTCAAAACAATCATCAAGCATCAAACTTTTCTTAGTATTCAACACACTCATATGAAAGTTTTATTATTAATCTTGCATACCAAGCATATTAGGATTTTAAGCAAATTACCATGCTATTAAGACTCTCAAAATAATCTAAGTGAAGCATGAGAGATCAATAGTTCCTATAAAACAAATCCACCACCGTGCTCTAAAAGATATAAGTGAAGCACAAGAGCAAAACTATAAAGCTCAAAATATATAAGTGAAGCACATAGAGTATTCTATCAAATTCCAAATCATGTATGGCTCTCTCAAAAGGTGTGTACAGCAAGGATGATTGTGGTAGACTAACAAGCAAAGACTCAAATCATAAAAGACGCTCCAAGCAAAACACATATCATGTGGTGAATAAAAATATAGCTCCAAGTAAAGTTACCGATAGAAGTATACGAAAGAGGGGATGCCTTCCGGGGCATCCCCAAGCTTTGGCTTTTAGGTGTCCTTAGATTATCTTGGGGGTGCCATGGGCATCCCCAAGCTTAGGCTCTTGCCACTCCTTGTTCCATAATCCATCAAATCTTTACCCAAAACTTAAAAACTTCACAACACAAAACTTAAAGTAGAAAATCTCGTGAGCTCCGTTAGCGAAAGAAAACAAAAGACCACTTAAAGGTACAGTAATGAACTCATTCTTTATTTATATTGGTGTTAAACCTACTGTATTCCAACTTCTCTATGTATTATAAACTATTTTACTAGCCATAGATTCATCAAAATAAGCAATCAACACACGAAAAACAGAACCTGTCAAAAACAGAACAGTCTGTAGTAATCTGTAGCTAGCGCAAGATCTGGAGTCCCAAAAATTCTAAATAAATTTCTGGACGTGAGGAATTTATCTATTAATCATCTGCAAAAATAATTAACTAAATAGAGCTTTCCAAACAAAAATTACAGCAGTTCTCGTGAGCGCTAAAGTTTCTGTTTTTTACAGCAAGTTCAACAAGACTTTCCCCAAGTCTTCCCAACGGTTCTACTTGGCACAAACACTAATTAAAAACAAAAACACAACCAAAACAGAGGCTAGATAATTTATTTATTACTAAACAGGAGCAAAAAGCAAGGAATAAAAATAAAATTGGGTTGCCTCCCAACAAGCGCTATCGTTTAACGCCCCTAGCTAGGCATAACAAGCAAGAATAGATCTAGGTATTGCCATCTTTGGTAGGCAATTCTTCAATGAGGCATCTATCTCCCTTAGGAATTTATTTCTTTCTAGTGATTATCAAACTCTTAGGCACAAGATCAAAAAATTCATTTGTCGCAATTGGTTCCTTAATGATAGCTAAAAGATTGGGATGAATACTTATAGATTTAAGATCCGCAGTTTCCTTACTAGATGATTCACCCTTATTTTTAGGAACATACATAAGCTTGGCAATTTTAGTAGGAGGACTTGGAGTATTCTTTACGGAAGAAAAAGCGGTTCCCAAGTTCGTAATGATACCCTCAAGTTTATCGATTCTAGTAGAATCTAAGTTTATTTTCTCATTAACTATGGGTTCCTTTTCCTTAATATTTTTCAAAGTCATTCCTACCTTAGATCCATATTGGGTAATTTGATTGTGGATCTTTTTATCTAGATTTTCAATTAATTCAATAGTAGCAACTTTATTTTCAATAATTTCAAGTCTTTGCATAACATGCTCCAAAGTTAACATAGTTCCATTAACCAAAAGAGGTGGTGAGCCAAATAAATCTAGCATAGCATTATAAGAATCAAAAGTATGGCTACCCAAGAAATTCCCTCCGGTAATGGTATCAAGGATATATCTATACCAAGGACTAACACCTACATAAAAATTGCGGAGAAGAACTGAAGTAGATTTCTTCCTGGTAGATCTATTTTGAGCATTGCAAATTCTATACCAAGCATCTTTTAGATTTCCTCCCTCCCTTTGTTTAAAATTTAGAACTTCATTCTCAGGAGACAACGGAGAAGATATGAGACTAGCCATGACAACAAGCGAGCAAACTAACACAAGCAAACAAAAGGCAAACGGGCAGAAGAGGCAAATAGAGAAAGAGAGCGACGATAGAGAGAGAGAGGGCGAATAAAACGGCAAGGGTGAAGTGGGGGAGAGGAAAACGAGAGGCAAATGGAAAATAATGTAATGCGGGAGATAGGGATTGTGATGGGTACTTGGTATGTTGACTTTTGCGCAGACTCCCCGGATTCCCCAGCAACGGCGCCATAAATTCTTCTTACTACCTCTTGAGCACTGCGTTGGATTTCCCCGAAGAGGAGAGGATGATGCAGCAAAGTAGCGTAAGTATTTCCCTCAGTTTTTGAGAACCAAGGTATCAATCCAGTAGGAGGCTACACATGAGTCCCTCGTACCTACACAAAAACAATAGCTCAACGCAACCAACGCGCTTAGGGGTTGTCAATCCCTTCACGGTCACTTACGAAAGTGAGATCTGATAGAGATGATAAATAATATTTTTGGTATTTTTGGTATAGAGATGCAAAGTAAAAAGTAAAAGCAAAGCAATAATAAAGTGATGGAGATTGATATGATGAGAAAGAGACCTGGGGGCCATAGGTTTCACTAGTGGCTTCTCTCAAGAGCATAAGTATTCTATGGTGGGTGAACAAATTACTGTTGAGCAATTGACAGAACTGAGCATAGTTATGAGAATATCTAGGTATGATCATGTATATAGGCATCACATCCGAGACAAGTAGACCGAAACGATTCTGCATCTACTACTATTACTCCACTCATCGACCGCTATCCAGCATGCATCTAGAGTATTAAGTTAAAAACAGAGTAACGCCTTAAGCAAGATGACATGATGTAGAGGGATAGTTTCATGCAATATGATAAAAACCCCATCTTGTTATCCTCGATGGCAACGATACAATGCGTGCCTTGCTGCCCCTTCTATCACTGGGAAAGGACACCGCAAGATCGAACCCAAAGCTAAGCACTTCTCCAATGGCAAGAACAACCAATCTAGTAGGCCAAACCAAACTGATAATTCAAAGAGACTTGCAAAGATAACCAATCATACATAAAAGAATTCAGAGAAGATTCAAATATTATTCATAGATAGACTTGATCATAAACCCACAATTCATCGGTCTCAACAAACACACCGCAAAAAGAAGATTACATCAAATAGATCTCCACAAGAGAGGCGGAGAACATTGTATTGAGATCCAAAAAGAGAGAAGAAGCCATCTAGCTACTAACTATGGACCCGTAGGTCTGAAATAAACTACTCACACTTCATCGGAGGGGCTTGGATGATGATGTAGAAGCCCTCCGTGATCGATGCCCCCTCCGCGGAGCTCCGAAACAGGCCCCAAGATGGGATCTCATGGATACAGAAAGTTGCGACGGTGGAATTAGGTTTTTGGCTCCGTCCCCGATTGTTTGGGGGTACGTGGATATATATAGGAGGAAGAAGTATGTCGGAGGAGCTTCGAGGGGCCCACGAGGCAGGGGGCGCGCCCTCCACCCTCGTGACCGCCTCGTGGCTTTCTTCACGGAGGGTCCAAGTCTCATGGATCTTATCTGATGAGAAAATCACGTTTCCGAAGGTTTCATTCCGTTTGGACTCCGTTTGATATTATGTTTCTCAGAAACACTGAAATAGGCAAAAAACAGCAATTCTGGGCTGGGCCTCCGGTTAATAGGTTAGTCCAAAAAATAATATAAAAGTGGAAAATAAAGCCCAATATAGTCCAAAACAGTAGATAATATATCATGGAGAAATCAAAAATTATAGATACGTTGGAGACGTATCACCCCCCCCCCCACCACCACCACCACCCAAAAATTCCCCCCCAAATCCTAGATTCAACCGCCCTTCGGTGAACTAGCCAATAATATTCCCCAAACCCCCCCTCCCCCCCCCCCGTCCCCCTCCACTCCATTCGCTCTGCCAAAGCCGCCCTCCCCGCCACGCCGATACGTCGGCGCCGCGGTTCGTCGAGGGGACGCACGGCGATCCTCTCGCTCCCATAGTACGCTCTCGTAGACTACCGTCCTCTAACCGCGCCGCCACCACTGGCGATGTTCTTGTGGAGGCGCACAGCGGTCAGCGCCACCACCGCTTGCGACGTTCGTGTGGAGATGCACGGCGGTCAGCTTCTCCCACGGTACGCGCATTCTAGACTGAGGCCCCGTGCATGTCGGTGTAGCGCTGAATGTTAGCTGATAGATGATGTTAATCTCACTGTTTGCCGAAGTAGTTTACAGTCAATGTGCTCTGCTTAAGAAGCTTCCTTGCCCTGTTCTGCACTCAATCTGCTTAGCTGAGATGGCATGCCAAGGCCGATTAGTTGCTAACATATCCTACCATATATTTATTGTGACGTAGATTGCCATGGTCTAGTAGCCAATCTGTTAGGTGAAATAGCTCTACACCATTTTATACTCGATCTTTATTGCTGCGATGGCCTTCTATAGTTGGATGACTATGTGCTCGGCCTCATTGACTGCTGAAATAGGCTGCCATAATTTAGGACTCAAATATGTTTGCTGAATTAGCCTTACATATATTTCGTTACTTAGATCTGCTCGTCCAAATATCTTGACATAGCTTTAGACATCGACCTAGGTATTTTCTTCTGGACTTCATAAAAAAGCATATATGTTTTTCCTGTAATATCTAGTAGAAGAACTAATTTGTATGTCTAACAGATGGACAGGACTTGGATAACTTCTGCTCGAAGATTCTCTGTTGCATATGTCGAGGGGGTTGAAACTTCATGAACTTTATCAAAGCTAAGTATGATGGTCCAAAATCAGATGTGCTCTGCCCGTGTAGCAGTTGTATGAATTCAGTTACAAGACCCCAGTCAACTGTGCAAAATCATCTACACTTGCATGGGATGTCGGTCACATATACTAGGTGGGTTCATCATGGTGAATCTATGAACGTCAATGTTATTGACTACGTGGAAGCAGCAGGTCACCATCTTGATTTGCCTGATGCTCAGGTGGAAGAGGAGGAGGAGGTGGTGGTGGCGGAGCCAGTGAGTTTGACCAATATTGAAACAATGCTACGAAATGCTCGTGCATTCTGTGAACTTTCACCTGCAGAATAAAAACGATGGGCCCGCATGTTGGAATAATGCAACGTGGCTGTCACCCCAGGAAATAAGTTGTCAGTATTCTCAGCTATGGTCACCTTTCTTCAGGTGAAGACATCTGAGCGGATGACCAACAAATCATTCGATGCGATGTTGGCTGCTTTCCGCAAAGCTTTCCCAGATGCGTCTGAGCTGCCACACACCTACAGTAAATGAAGAATTTCTTCGTGTAGTTGGAATTGGATATGATATGATCCATGTTTGTAAGAATAATTGTGTTCTGTTTCGGAAGGATTATGCCAACTTAAGTGAATGCCTGAAATGCAAATCATCAAGATGGAAAGATGGCGATGCTGTGAAGAGGATTCCTCATAATGTTCTGAGACATTTTCCAATTATACCAAGATTGCAGAGGTTGTTTCATGATGCTGAAACAAGAGAGGATGTACTGTGGCTTTCTAGGAACCAGGAGTACAGATATCAGAATGTAATGAGCCATCCATCACATGGTAGTGAGTGGAAAAGCTTCAATCAGAAGCACGAAACGTTTGCTGACGACCCGAGAAACATTAGACTTGGCTTAGCTTTAGATGGATTTAACCCATTTGTCCACCAGAGCGCCACATATAGCATGTGGTCAGTGCTTGTTATCCCTTACAACATGCCTCCAAATGTCCGCACCAAAGAATCAAACTACATGATGGCCTTACTCATCCCAGGTCCAAAAAGTCCTGGAAAGGATTTTGATTTGTTCATGGAGCCTCTTGTGGAGGAACTTCAACAGCTATGGAGGGGTGTTCTCACTTGAGACCTATATAGCATCCCACCAGTTGATTTCTTTCTGCGTATTGTTATAATTTGGTGCATCCATGATTATCCGGCTTTGGGCACTATGTCAGGGCGAACGACACATGGTTACAATGCATGTGTTCGCTATGACAGGAATCCGCTGTCATATGCAATACTTAGCAAGATCTTTTACATTGGACACTGTCATTTCCTTGCCAAGGACAAGCCGCATCCTAGAAAATATCAAATACATGTGTTCAATGCAAAGCATGAAAACCGTGATGCGCCAAAGAGGCTCACTGCCAATGAGTTGCAAGTGGAATTAGAGAAGGTCAGGCATATTACACCAGGAAACCATCCTGATAATGGTAGCGAGAAAAGAAAGCGTGGCAGGGCAGAAGAGATATTATTGTTTACCCGCAGGTCCACTTTGTGGGACTTGGAGTATTGAAAAGATTTGGATCTGCGGCATAATCTTGATGTGATGCACATCGAGAAAAATATATGTGACAGCATTATCGGCACACTTCTTAATATTGAAGGCAAGACAAAAGATACCTTAAAATCGAGGATTGATTTAACACACCTCGGTATCAGACAGGATTTGCAGGTGCAAGATGAAGGTAAACCACGGGATATGGCACCAGTTGTGTATGTCTTGGACAAGGTAAAAAGAAAAGAATTTTGCGAGGTCCTGTCACGTGTGAGATTCCCACATGGATTTGCTTCCAACCCTAAAAGGAGAGTCGGTGCAGATGGAAACATGGTACAAGGGTTGAAAACTCATGACTGTCATGTCCTACTTCAAAGGGTTTTACCTGTTATCCTTAGAGGATTGGGCCGCCCTGACTTATACAAAGCAGTTGCAGAGTTGGGACAATTCTTCAGGGAACTCTGCAGTAGAAATATCAGGATAGATGCTTTGGAGCATCTTAGAGACAAGATACCAACGATCCTATGTGACCTTGAGAAGATATATCATCCAGCCTTCTTTGATGTGATGGTGCATTTGGCTGTTCATCTACCTGATGAGCCACTACTTAGAGGTCCAGTACAGTATGGCTGAATGTACCCTATTGAAAGGTGGCTAGGCACTTTCAAGGGCTATGTTAGGAACAAAGCTAGACCCGAGGGTTCCATTGCAGAGGCCTACATTGCTACAGAAGCATTGACATTCTGCTCAAAATACATTGAAACAGTTGATCAGCTTAGCAAAGAGGTGGATGAAGACAATTCCGGGCTTAATGTTTTCGATTATTCTATTCGAGTTACAGGGGAAGAGTCGACAAGAGGACAAACCTAAAGATTTGGACAAAATGGTTTGGTATGTGTTGAATAACTGTCTTGAGATACTACCTTATATCAAGTAAGTGCTAAGTACTGCAGCTTATACATCGTAATCTACTAAACTTGCAGCACATTCTTATATATTTAGATGTTTGACAGGATCACTATGTTGTGCAGCATCTACAAAAAGGAGTTACTGCCGCAAAATCCAAGAAACATTGACAAACTGGTTATGGCAGGATTTGCGAAATGGTTCAAGAGCCATGTAAGCTTTTGAATTGCACTGTCAGTTTTTTTTAATATATTGAGTACATAAGATGATCAGCTTGTCTATTTTCTAACCATAGGTTAAGAAGATGCGGGAGGATGGGCAGGCAGTTGATGATGCCCTTTACTCACTAGCAATGGGTCCTGATACTCGGGTAAGACATTATGAATCTTGCGTTGTTGGAGATGTGCGCTACAACACCCTTGCACGAGACGGAGGCAGGAAGACACAAAATAGTGCCATCATGAGCACGGATACGTATGACAAAGAGACAACTGAAATGTATGCTAACATAACAGACATTGTTTAGTTGCAGTATATCTCCAGTTTCGAGAATCATCGGTGTGTGGTTCTGTTGTGCTGTCGTTGGTATAACCTGTTTTCCAGGATCGCAAAACCCAGAGCTGATGATTATTTCAAATCCATCAATGTCAAGGCGGCGTACCAAACCAACGAGCCTTTTATTTTGGCAAATCAAGCAACACAGATATTTTTCTTGGAAGACACATTTGCATGTAGCGATGACTGGAGAGTATTGCAAAGGTTTGAGTAGAGGAATTCGTTTAATGAAGTTGCACAGCAAGATGATGCTTACACTGCTCCTGATGTACAAGATAACACAGATGTTCCTAATATCTTAGAGAACCATCACGTCAATGACGCCGGCGAAAATATTGCATGTCGTGTTGTGGACATACAAGAGTTGATCAAGAAGAAGCCAACGTTCGAGGACGTTGAGGACGAAGAAGAAGATGACACCGTGGGGAATTACGATTTAGACTGATACACATGGCGAAGATGTTCACACTGCTGCTGCGGATGATGATTACATTGCTTTTGTCGTATTTGCCTGTCAGAAGACGTTTTTTTATCTACTATGTGAAACCGTGTTTGCTATGACAACTGAAACATGATGAACATGTTGTTTAGTATTTTCCTGTGAGAACATCACTTGTTATGTATGCTGATTTGTGTTTGTTGATTGTATGACGACTAAAACATGATGACATTGTTGTTTAGTTGTGCTCATATTTGGCTGTGAAACTTGAATTTGATGACATAGTTTGATGTTGGACTACAATTTACTTGACGTCTTCGAATGAGAACAAAGCTGACTCGACAGGGCCTCTGCTAATTTATTTATTTATTACCAAAAGGGCCTCTGCTATTTATTTATTTATGAGCAAAAGGGGATACCCCCTGATTTCCGTTAATAGAAATCATGAGATGTTCACAACACTACGCCCAGCCTGCTATACAGGTTTCATTCATTACTAGTTTCAGCAAAGTGCTCATGTCATAGCCACTGAATACATCACGAATGCTACATACACTGCAAATAAAGAGACAATCATCCTACATAGCACATCGCTTTTGCCCATTATCTTCACAAGCTCTTTCATCTCCTCATTGATGTCAAGGCCGTTCAGCAGTTGTTGCTTGGCCATGATCACAGGAACTGCATCTTTAACCTTCTGCTCTGCATCTTCCTATTCTGTCGTTCCTTTAGTTACTTGTCCAACACCCCAACCTGCTGGTATTGGGATTCCTCGGCTAACCAAATAATCAGTGTAGTTGCACTCCCCCACATCAAAAACTTCCCAGAAATACAAATCACATGAATCTTTCCTTTTATGCACGAATCAAATTGGAAGATCATCAACCAAACTATTAAAAAAATCTGCAACTGAAAGCAGCAGAACAACACTTAAACATATTATTACCCCGTGATTCGGGCATTTGTAGAAAACTCGGCCAGGGTTGAGGATTGTGATTGAGATGCGACGGATGACCCTGCATGATTTGCAGCAGTGGCACCACACCAACGGCAGCAGGTTGCGATGAGCAATCGGCTGCGGTGCGCGTGCCGGCGGGGGTGTGATGAGACCCACAGGCGATGATACGGGTGGCGACTTGGCGCATATTTGGTTGTTGCCTGCTGAAGAGCATGTGGATGAGCAGCCAGCGGACATGGTTGCTGCAGCCGAGCTTCTGATGCTAGGTAGAGTAAGTAGAGAAGAGGAGAAGCGAGCGTTCGATATGTCAGTTTCATTACTTGCGGAGTAGCATAGCACCATATATAGTCATAGTCTAGGTTTGGATTCGAACCAGCTACAGGAGCACGTCTCTCTTGTTTCTAAAACTCAGCAACGTCTCTTTACTGGTACACTAGCTTGTTTTGTACGCCTTCTCAAGTCTTTGATTCCTCCACCTGACATCTAGGACCCACTGGAAGGGCCTTTGTATTTCGAGAAAAAAATGTGCCCCCTGCTGACAGGTCGAACCCACCAGCTATCTTCGCACGCAAGGAAGTGCCTCCTTATTACGCACAAAAAAATGAATACTTCCCTTGCCAGCTAGAACCCAGCATCGTGGGAGGCTGACTTGTGGGCCTACCAAGTTGACGGGGACGGAGGGCTTTGTCAACTTAGTCAATATGAACGATTCTAGCTCCAGTTACCGTACGATGTTCATCCAACGGCAGTAGTGCTTCTTCAACCTCTGGTCTTCTTGCTCCAACCGCCCAAACCAGCGCCAGTCGTGCCGCATGCTCCTGCCTCCTATGGCCGGTTGTGATGCCGCGCAGGCCTCACCGCCCCCTACTACTCCCACCGCTGGCCAGGGCATCCCTCTACTCACCCACACCCCCTGTTATTCTGCGGCGACGGCAGCCTCACACCGCAGCCGAACTAGTGAACCCTCGTACTCCTCTCCGTGTGGGCATCCACTGTCGCGTCTTCCCCGGCTCCGCGTCATCCCTTTCCTAGGCCTCGCCGTCGTCCACCACCTTGGTGCTCTCGGCGCGGCGTGGTCAATGTGGTCAACGACCAACTTCCATCAGAACAGTACTATACGTGGAGCGGCTGACAGCTGGATCCACGGCCGCAGCTGGGTTCATGGCCACAGCCCAATTTTTTATGATTTGCCAAGTAAGTCGCTTTGTCAGGCATGTTGGGCTGCAAATCTTTCAAGACGAGGAGAGCTTCATTCGGCTGGCCGAGAAAATGGCCTATCAGTAATAAGAAATGGGATGTACATTTTTAAAACACATCAAACCAGCAATTAGTTTCAAATTTATTTATTTTCATTTCGAGATTTTAAATTGCATTGATTTTTATGCGTGGACAATTTGTTGGATTTTATATTGATATATATTTATTTTTAAAATCAGTTTGAATGTGACTCGAAATTTCGGGACTAAAAACAGTTTGGACCGCACCGAAATATGCAAAATTTCGTATAATTTTTTAACTGTGTCCACAATATGGGCTGTAATGCTAACAAAAAGAATATGGGTTCCAAAAAAACCTTAAGAATTAGCAAATGGGCTGTAAATTATTAGAAATAATGACAGATGGGTTGTATGATGTTTTCCGCAGATTTGAGGCATTCCTAAAAAAAGGTTGACGCACAAGAAGTGACAGTTGGATGTCCATCCAACGACCGTCGTGCTTCTTCAATCTCTGCTCTTCCTGCTCCAGCCGCTCAAACAAGCGCCGGCGGGACTGCCTGCTCTTTCCTCCCCGCGGCCGGCTGTGCTGCCGCGCAGGCCTCACCGCCCCACTGTACTCCCATCGCTGGCCTAGCCATCCTTCTACTCACCCACACCTGCTGTTATTCTTCGGTGACGGCAGACGAACCAGTAAACCCTCGTACAGTCGTCTCCCCTCCACGTGGGAAAGAACTACCGAGTCTTCACTGCCTCCATGTCGTTCCCTTCCTAGGCCTCACCGTCGTCCACCGCCCAGGTCCTCTCAGCGCGGCCTAGTCAACATGGTCAACGACCGACATGCATCTGAAGTGGACTATACGTGGAGAGGCTGACAGCTGGGTCCACGGCCGCATACAAGGAAATGCCTCCTTATTACGCGCAAAATAATGATTCCTCCACCTGACATCTGGGATCCACCGAAAGGGCCTCTGTATTTCGCGAAAAAAACGTTACCGCCGCTGATAGCTTGGACCCACCAGCTATATCTTCGCACGCAAGGAAGTGCCTCGTTATTACGCACAAAAAATGAATACTCCCCCTGCTAGCTGGGACTCAGTATAGTGGCAGGCTGACTTGTGGGCCTACTAAGTTGACGGGGACAGAGGGCTTTGTCAATTTAGTCAATATGCATGATTCTAGCTCCAGTGACCGTACGATGTCCATCCAACAGCCGTAGTGCTTCTTCAACCTCTGGTCTTCTTGCTCCAGCCGCGCAAACCAGCGCCCGATCGTGCCTCGCGCTCCTGCCTCCCATGGCCGGCTGTGATGCGGTGGAGGCCTCACTGCCCCCTACTACTCCACCGCTAGCCAGGCCATCCCTCTACTCACCCACACCCCCTGTTATTCTGCGGCGACGGCAGCCTCACACCGCAGCGAACCAGTGAACCCTCATACTCCTCTACACGTGGGCATCCACTGCCACGTCTTCCCCGACTCCGCGTCGTCCCCTTCCTAGACCTCGGCGTCGTCCACCGCCCTGGTGCTCTCGGCGCGGTGTGGTCAATGTGGTCAAGGAATGATTTCCATCTGAACAGTAATGTACGTGGAGAGGCTGACAGCTAGGTCCACGGCAACCGCAAGGAAGTGCCTTCTTATTACGCGGAAAATAATTATTCCTCCACCTGACAGCAGGGACCCACCGGACGGGCCACCGTATTTGGCAAAAAAAACGTTTCCCCCTGACTTCTGGGACCCATCGGACGGGCCACTGTATTTCGCGAAAAAAACGTTCCCCCCGCTGTCAGCTCGGACCCACCGGAAGTGCCTTCTTATTACGCACAAAAAAATGAATACTCCCCCTGCTAGTTGGGACCCACCTTGGTGGGTGGCTGACTTGCGGGCCTACTAAGTTGACGGGGACGAAGTGCTTTGTCAACTTAGTTAATATGAACGATTCTAGCTCCAGTGACTGTACGATGTCCATCCAACGGCCGTAGTGCTTCTTCAACCTCTGGTCTTCTTGCTCCAGCCGCCCAAAGCAGCACCGGTCGTGCCGCATGTTCCTGCCTCCCGTGGCCGGTTGTACTGCCGCGGAGGCCTCACCGCCCCTACTATTCTCACCGCTGGCCAGGCCCTGCGGCGACGGCAGCCTAACACCGCAGCCGAACCAATGAACCCTCGTACTCCTCTCCGCGCGGGCTTCCACTGCCGCGTCTTCCCTGGCTCTGCATCGTCCCCTTCCTAGGCCTTGTCGTCGTCCACCGCCCTGGTGCTCTCGGCGCGGCATGGTCAACGTGGTCAAAGAATGGCTTCCATCGGACGTGGACTATATGTGGAGAGGCTGACAGCTGGGTCCACGGCCGTAGCAAGGAAGTGCCTCCTTATTACGCACAAAATAATTATTCCTCCACCTGACCGCGGGGACCAACCAGACGGGCCACCGTATTTCGCAAAAAAAACGTTTCCCTGACTGTTGGGACCCACCAGCTACATCTTCGCACGCAAGGAAGTGCGTCTGTGCAAAAAAAACGATTCGCCCCCTGACTGCTGGGACCCACCAGCTACATCTTCGCACGCAGGGAAGTGCCTGACAGTCAGGACCCACCTGGTCGAAGCGTACGTAGCATTGTCATTCTGGTCGCGAATATGTACGTACATAATGGTCGATGTAGAGGCGCGCATGTGTCGTAGTAGAGGCGCGCACGTAGCATGTACACGTACGTACAGCGGCCAGTGTGCAAGAAAGAAAATACGGCCACGTACATACATACGGACAGGGTCTCGAACGCCTACTCGCGTATACGTACGGCCAGGGCTCGTGTACATGGCTGGGTCAGAACGGAGAAAATGCGTCATCGTCGTGTTCATGGGGAGACAACCGGCTGGGTCGGAACGGAATGTGTCGTCGTGTTCATCGGGAGGGCTTGGACGGAACAGCCGATGGAAACGAGGCCTGGCGTACCGTAGAACGGAGGAAACGGCCTTGTGTTCAACCGGGCACGATCGAAACAGGATCCTGTTCATTGGGAGGGGTCTGGCGTACCGCAAAACGGAGAAAACAGACCTCCTACGGTCAAAATGGGGGTCATGTTGATCGAAAGGGGTGTGGCGTACCGCAAAACGGAGGAAACGGACTTGTGTTGGAGCGCTGCGGTCAAAACGGGGGTCATGTTCATCGGGAGGGGTGTGGCGTACCGCAAAACGGGACTCCACGGGATACTGTTCATCTCCACCGTTGACCCCCTCCAGTCTCCACGGGCTACTGTTCATCCACCGTCGACCTCCTCCAGCCTCCACCTGCGACTGTTCATCCACGGGCTCCTGTTCATCCATCCTCCACCCCATGCTACTCCACCGGCTACTGTTCAACCAGCCCTCTCCATGGGCTCCTGTTCAACCACCCCTCCACTGGCTACTGTTCATCCAGCCCTCCACCTTCTACTGTTCATCCTGCCCTCCACGGGGTGGTCCTGTTCATCCAGCCCTCCACAGGGTCCTGTTCATCCAGCCCCAACCGGCTCGATCGATCGGGGTCCTGTTCATCCAGAGGCAACACCACGGGGTCATGTTCATCCACCCCCACCGAGAACTGTTCATCCAACGCCCCCCCCCCAGCAACGCTCATTGTTCATCCAAAGCCAGCATCGATCGGCTTCAGTTAGCAACAGTAGCGAAGGAATCGCTCAATCAGGTTCAGTTAACAGCCATCGATCGATCGCTCGGGTTCAGTAACGCGTAGCCTGCAGTGCAATGGCTCGGTTCAGTTAGAGCCCAACGCCTCGCTCGGATTCAGTTAGAGCCCAACGCCTCGCACCCACGCGCGTGCATGTACGAGAGAAACGTGCATCGCTCAGCCCCGACCACCCACCGTAACCGGGAACACCCCGATATTTTCCTCGCCCTCGCTTCTACCACGGTTTTTTCCGTCATGGACGGCCCAAAGAATGTCATGCAGTTGCGTCTCCGGCCTGCCCAGGACGAAAAGCCCATTTTCTGTCATGATTTTTTGTCATAGAAGTAGGACCCCACCACATCTATGATGATACCGGGTTTTGTCACAATTATCGTCATAGAAGTGCCATAAGTATGACAGAAAAAATTTCGTTCGGCCCAAAATGTCACGGATGTGTCTTTTTTTGTAGTGTGATCACTCTTTGGGTGTTGATCACATAGCGATGTGAACTAGATTATTGACTCTAGTAAACCCTTTGGGTGTTAGTCACATGGAGATGTGAACTAATCACATAAAGATGTGAACTATTGGTGTTAAATCACATGACGATGTGAACTAGATTATTAACTCTAGTGCAAGTGGGAGACTGAAGGAAATATGCCCTAGAGGCAATAATAAAGTTGTAAATGTTTATTCATGCTAGAATTGTATTAACCGGTAACTTAGTACATGTGTGAATACATAGACAAAACAGAGTGTCCCTAGTATGCCTCTACTTGACTAGCGCGTTAATCAAAGATGGTTAAGTTTCCTGACCATAGACATGTGTTTTCATTTGATGAACGGGATCACATCATTAGAGAATGATGTGATGGACAATACCCATCTGTTATCTTAGCCTAAATGATCTTTTAGTTTTATTGCTATTGCTTTCATCATGACTTATACATGTTCCTCTAACTATGAGATTATGCAACTTCGGAATACCGGAGGAACACCTTGTGTGCTATCAAATGTCACAACATAACTGGGTGATTATAAAGATGATCTACAGGTGTCTCCGATGGTGTTTGTTGAGTTGGCATAGATCGAGATTAGGATTTGTCACTCCGATTGTCGGAGAGGTATCTCTGGGCCCTCTCGGTAATGCACATCACTATAAGCCTTGCAAGCAATGTGACTAATGAGTTAGTTGCGGGATGTTGCATTACGGAATGAGTAAATAGACTTTCCAGTAACGAGATTGAACTAGGTATTGAGATACCGGCGATCGAATCTCGAACAAGTAACATACCGATGACAAAGGGAACAACGTATGTTGTTATGCGGTTTGACCGATAAAGATCTTTGTATAATATGTAGGAGCCAATATGAGCATCCAGGTTCCGCTATTGCTTATTGACCGGAGATGTGTCTCGGTCATGTCTACGTAGTTCTTGAACCCGTAGGGTCCGCACGCTTAACGTTCGATGACGATTTGTATGATGAGTTATGTGATTTGATGACCGAAGTTTGTTCGGAGTCCCAGATGAGATCGGGGACATGACGAGGAGTCTCAAAATAGTCGAGAGGTAAAAATCGATATATTGAAAGGCTATATTCGGACATCGGAAAGGTTTCGAGTGGTTCGGGTATTTTTCGGAGTACCGGAGAGTTACGGGAATTCGCCGGGAGAAGTATTGGGCCTTATTGGGCTATACGGGAATAGAAGAGGCAGGCCAAAGGGAAGTAGGTGTCCCCCCATAGGTCCGAATTGGACTAGGGGAGAGGGGGCGGCGCCCCCCCCCTGCCCTTTACTACTCCCTCTCTCTTTCCCTCTTTCTTCTCTCCTACTCCGGAAAGGAAAAGGGGAATCCTACTAGGACTTGGGAGTCCTAGTAGGACTCCCCACACTTGGCGCGCCCCCTCTAGGGCCGGCCTCCTCCTCCTCCCTCCGTTATATACGTGGGCATGGGACACCCCAAGGCACAACAGACAATCTCTTAGCCGTGTGCGGTGCCCCCCTCCACAGTTACACACCTCGGTCATATCATCGTAGTGCATAGGCAAAGTCCTGCGCCGGTAACTTCATCATCACCGTCACCACGCCATCATGCTGACAAAACTCTGCCTCGGCCTCAACTGGATCAAGAGTACGAGGGACGTCACCGAGCAGAACGTGTGCAGATCGCGGAGGTGCCGTATCTTCGGTGCGAGGATCGGTCGGATCATGAAGACGTACGACTACATCAACCGCGTGGTCATAATGCTTCCTCTTATGGTCTACGAGGGTACGTGGACAACACTCTTCCCTCTCGTTGCTATGCATCACCTAGATGGATCTTGCATGTGCGTAGGAATTTTTTTTAAATTACTGTGTTCCCCAACAACTACTACGTGGAGACCGCCGACAATCAGGAGTAGTTAAGAGGTCCCGGGCAGGAGGCCTTGCCTTTTTTTATCGTTGTTGCTTTTGTGTTGGCCTTCTTAAGGCAGTCTTGTTTAACTTTATGTTTATACTCAGATATTGTTGCTTTCGCTGACTCTTGTGCTTTCGAGCTTCTATATTGGAGCCCTCGAGGCCCCTGCCTTGTAATATGAAGCTTGTATTATTTTAATTTGTGTTGTGATATCTTCCCGTGAGTCTCTGATCTTGATCGTACACATTTGCATGTATGATTAGTGTACGATTGAATGGGGGGCGTCACACAGACAATCCGACCCTATAAAATTAGCATGTAGGCATACAAAGAAAAGGTTGTAACTTTCTCATACGATTTTTATGATCTCGGCTCGTTTTGAAGCTAACAACATGCCCGACGTCCTTTGATAGAGAACTACCCAAGAATAGCTAGAGAATAGGATTAATAATATGCAAAGGTTTAAGCAATATATGTACGACGTGATTGAACTACTCACCCGATAGCCCCTCCTGATAGTACAACTATCAAACTTATAATCCGGTCTCCCACCAAGCACCATGAGACCGGTATAAATAGGGAAGCCTCCGTAGGTTATACCTTGTCTTTGATCATTCAACTTGAGCTTGATGCTGACGTTCACGCTTGTCTCAAGTTGAAAACACAATCTTGATCACATCACTTGGTGAAGACTTCAGGTAACTCCATAAGCCATGTGGGAAGCATTGCATTGCATACCATATTCACATTTACCAATCATCCATGGATGAAGCTTCAAAATTAAGGCATATGTCCATTCATCAATGTCTCTCAAAAGCTTGGTGAAGTTGTCGAATCTCTTCACCAAATAGCATGTAATCCCTCTGGCGGCCTATCTTGAACTTTCCCTTATCAACCTTGAAGACTGTCTTCACTTGATGTCATCTTCACACACTTGAAATATTTCTTTCGAGCATGCTCATGAGAATCTCCTAACCCACTTAGACGTAGAAAACACATAGTATGGATTAGCTCAAAAAACACAATTCACAAGCTCTTACCATTCACTAGATCCCATGCTCTATGTCATTTGCGCTTGTTTGTTGACCATATAAAATTTGATCTTCTGGCTTTATCTTGGTCAACATTTATCTTTACTCCATGCTATATCTTGATGTCTTGAAAACCACAATGACCCTTTCACTTCACTTCATTGCTTGAAGACAAGATCACCAATGTCTCAATTTTGTCATCACCATATCAAGTTTCTACATGAATATCATATTGTTCATCACTTTCTCTTCTTCATGCTCGATCAAAATCTCTTGAGAGGCACAATGAACTCTTCACTTGAATTACTTACTTCAAGGCTTGATCAGCCACGACTACATATGATCTCATCTTCAAGCCATATATAAAATTCTTATCAATAAAAACTCACAAAGTCTGGATCCTTCATAGCGCCTAACCTCTCCATTGCAAACAACCAACATTTATTCTAGTACTTTACTTTTATGTTATTTATGTACTACGCTTGCTACTTTGTTCCACCACTCATTCGCATGTTTTCCGGCGCCATGCTAATCACTACGGATGCCAAAACGGTTCATTCACACAAAATCTGTGACAACTTGCGTGCGACAAAAACACTTGTATTAACACTCCCTCACTCTTCGTTGGGAACGATACAATTTTAGGATACTTACATGAAAGTGCTACAACTAACCATGTGTGTCTTACAGGACATCAGCTGCCACAACAGCCAAATTGATTGCCATGGCAGATTTTCCCGCGGAGTCCCTCTCATTCACGAACGCTACCTTGGCAAAGAAATTTGCCTCGCCTCCATCACAATCCACTACCATGACAGTGAAAGGTGAGCCACCGGTGAAATGGACGAAGACGCCAGGAGCGTTCGTATCGGTACACCCGATGATGACTTGCTCTGATGTTCTCACCAAGAAACTTGGGCGTGTCAAGTTCCAGGAATTGCATGCGAAGACCGACATGGCAGAAATTGACAAGGAGCACAACCTTTAGAGAGTGAATGTTGAATAAATCTTGTGCACTTTGTCTAGGTAGTTTTTCCCATTGTTTTTCTATCACATGAAATAACAGCAATTCCACATCTTGTGCATGAGCTGCGCATAGTTATAGTTGAGGCACTGGGCGATCTTGTCACACCTAGACCGCGTCCCTTGCCACGGTGATCACGCCCCGCACTCCTCTGATCGTGGCATGCCACAATCTGAATAGAGGAAGTGGAGCACTCTCCTGGCCGTTTGCTTGTTGCTACAAATAAGATGAAGTAAAACAATTCCGTGTTTACTAAGTTCTCTCTCGAGTGGTTTGATTAGCTGAGCTTAGTGCTGACATATCCTACCACCACCTACCACATTCAAAAACAGCAATTAGGCTCTTGAATTAGCATGCTGTTTTGGCAAAGGGTAGCTATACACATAGTAGCGGAGCAATCGCTTGCTATAGGCTAAAGGAAACAGAAGACCTAGTTGAAGCTATAAAGGAGCGTGCCGCTAGTACTATAGCATAACATTGGCCCGTAGCTTAGCAAAAACAGCTATTACTAGATAAGATACTCCCTCAGTTCCAAAGTACTTAAAGTTCAGATTGGTCCTAAGTCAAGTAACTTTATGTCTGACTAAGTCTATTGAAAAATATACCAACATTTACAGTACAAAATATTTTAACGTACGTCTAACGTCACTCGTACATGGTATAAAGATCAACAATGCTACACCCACAGGCAGATCTTTACAGGATTGATGTTACGGACTGAGTTGTCAAACTATGTTTGGGGATTAGGGAGGGTGGGGTCCATCAGTTAAAATCAAGGAGAGCAGTTATTGTTGGCCTGGTGGGAAAGGAGTCCGTAAGCAGCAGTCCGTAGGGGATCCCGTAAGTATAGCATACTATACACGGTCAAACGTAACCTAGAACTTTAAATATTTTAGAACAGATGGAGTGCTTAGAACATTACGAATAAATGCGAGGACAGATGGGCAACATCTACTGTAGTGTAGCCTGTATCAGATGGTGCAGATCCAGGTCCTGCTCCTATCATTATCATGAAAGGCCCACATACTTTCCTGAAGATTTTCAAAGCCCACAGATCCATACACTGTAGCCAAGTAAACTAGCTAGGCAGCTGTGGTCTTGTCAAGAAAGGACATGCAGCTGCCTTCATCGTGCAGAGCTAGATTGTTGTGGAGCTCCAAACCAAACAGCTAGAAGCCTAGAAGCACCATTGTTGTATTGCTGGGGACAGTTAGGAATGGGTGATGGCATCTGATCTCTGAATGCATATGCACTAGAGGCTAGACTAGCCCAAGTCATCCATGGTGTACTTGCTCTGATCCTGCGTTAGGGACATGCATCGACAGTCTCCATCTGAGCAATATATGTGCACAAGCATAAAATATACATAAACATCTTGTGGCTTGGGCAATAGTTCAATTTGAAAATAACTATGCATGTCCATGATCATGCTAGCCATTCATTTTATATGTCGATATGTGCATCTCTCCACTAAGTATATTATCCTAGAGACACCGAAAGTGTAGAGTACAGTTCAGACTTACAGTAGTAGGTGCAATCAATAGCAGAGTGATCACTGATATTGAGTAGCATCTTGGAGATCTTTTTGGCGGAGGCTGATCGATCGCTTGCTTTATACTCCCTCCGTTTGCAAATACTTGTCCGAAAAATGATATATCTAGATGTATTTTAGTTCTAAATACATTCATTTGTATTATTTTTATGATAAATATTTCCAAACGAAGACGAGTATTATATATACTCTTTCGGGTCGATTCAGCCATGTACTCGTGGTTTTGAATAGTAGAACTTCGTGTAGGCTACACTGAAGATGAAATACATTTTCATTTCAACCACATCATTGCTGATAAGTCATAAAGCCCAACGTAAAGCTACCGTCCCCCTAAAAAATATTGATGATGTGTTGTGACCTCTTGCCGACAAACCAAGAAAATCCGTGGCCTCACCAGACCGCCTGCCTGCTAGTCGGGAGTATCAACAGGTGTAGCAGACTCTCAACACGCACCGCATGCACACGCTTTAGAATTTGCCGTTATCTTTTTTGTCGTCCCACCTTCAGGCGTGATCCATGCATTGATCTTGCAGACCCTTCATCAAAAAAGGTTTTCGTCCCGCTTTATATTATAAAGCCAACCGCACAACAAGCATCTGTTGGAACCGCAGCCCTCTCTCACACACGGCTAGAGGTAGAAGAAGACACAAGACACAAGAAATTCCGAGCCGGCGCACGAACGCCGCCATGGGCGCACGAACGCCCCAATCCTTTTCCTCTTTATTGTGGCTACATGGCTACCCTCAGCTCCACACCGGCGCAACTCGATCAATACATAGAGGAGGGGTTTTTATACTCGTGCACACACACCACACGGCCGGCACACCCGGCAACTAACTCACGCACTAAGCTAACCACTACATACACGATTCATATCCATGCATAACCACATGACCCGCCGGGCTAGCCCATGCATGCATTAGCATGACCCGGCCAACCATTTAGCTAGCTTGCAACTAACTCTCTCCAGCCGCGCGCACGCCGCACCTGACTCCAACAGATCGCAACGGCTCCCTGCATACAGCTCCTCCACTTCACGAACACAACCACGGGCTCACGCCGGGGGACACACACGCTACGGACTCAACCTGATCATCTTCATGCCAGTCGCCATCGCCGTGTGCATGGCTTATTGCCATCACTCACCCCTTAAGCCATGATATCGTCGTAGTCGGAGTTGTTGCAGCTCCCGTCATCGATCTCACCACGACCGTGACCCAGTCCGCGGACTTGACCTGGCGCACCGATGCCGGTAGCATCGTGCTCCGTCACGACTCCGGCGACACACGCCGAGCTCCTTCTCCGCCGGCGACACACGCCTGGTGTCCCTCTGCGCTCCACATGTCCCGCGCGCATCCGACGCGCCCGACCGCACCAGTGCGTCCCGCACGTCCCGCGTGCACCCGACGCGCCCGACGAGCCCGACTGCACCAGACGCTCACCGCGCGCCGCCTCCGCGTCCGCCACGGCATCCGCCAGCGACAAACGCCGGAAGGATGTAGCCGAACTCGAGCACGGACTCGAGCACAACGGCGACATACGCCTCCTCCCAACGTCAACCGCACGCTCGTACGCGCGCCCGCGGTCCCAACGCGCCCGACGCATCCAGTGCGCACCCATAACACGCACCGGTCGCGCCCGGCTCGCCGCCACGGCTTATTGCCCTGCACCGCCGCGGCCTCCATGCCGCCATGTAGTGCCTCCACGCCGTGCTGCACCGCCGCGCCACCACGCAGCGCCTCGGCGGCCTGCGCGGTCGCCGCATGTACGACATCACCGCCCGCCGCCTCCGCCGCGCGCCATGACAGCCACAACGCCGCCCACCTCCTTGGGCCCACACACGGTCCGGAGCTCAGTCGTGCAGCCACCGGCGAGCGCCGCCATCGCTGCCATGCCTCCGGCACGGCAAGCACGCCCAAGACATCAAGATCATGATACCAATTGTTGGAACCGCAACCCTCTCTCACACACGGCTAGAGGTAGAAGAAGACACAAGACACAAGAAATTCCGGGCCGGCGCACGAACGCCGCCATGGGCGCACGAACGCCCCAATCCTTTTCCTCTTTACAGTGGCTACATGGCTACCCTCGGCTCCACACCAGCGCAACTCGATCAATACATGGAGGAGGGGTTTTTATACCCGTGCACACACACCACACGGCCGGCACACCCGGCAACTAACTCACGCACTAAGCTAACCACTACATGCACGATTCATATCCATGCATGACCACATGACCCGCCAGGCTAGCCCATGCATGCACTAGCATGACCCGGCCAACCATTTAGCTAGCTTGCAACTAACTCCCTCCAGCCGCGCGCACGCCGCACCTGACTCCAACAGATCGCAACGGTCCCCGCATACAGCTCCTCCACTTCACGAACGCAACCACGGGCTCACGCCGGGGGACACACACGCTACGGACTCAACCTGGTCATCTTCATGCCAGTCGCCATCGCCGTGTGCATGGTCCAACACATAAACGCGCACACACACAGAGGTCCACAGGGACAAAAGTATAAAAAAAGGTCAATGCTGAGGGCACAGCACAACAAGCCCTAACACCAAACACACACGCCACCACGGCGCCACACAACGCCTCTCTCCCGGGCGCGCCCATGAAATGGTGTACAACGTCGAGTCCGCGATGCACCATGCCGCCCAGACTCGCCGTCGTCGATACCATAGATGCCATGCCGCTCTTGGCCACCGCATGAGAAGCATGCAGGGACCTACGCCCAGCCACCGAAGTCAGACACTCGTGCCTCCAAGCGATGTATGGCTCCAAAGATGCACTACTGCAGGAATGCCATACAATGGCGGGCGCCAAAAACTCAGCAGTGGCGGGCGATGCTTTTAGGGCCTCCCGCCACTGGTAATATGTCATCCGTGGCGGGCAATTTACAGCGCCCGCTACTTTTTTTTAGGTAGAGGGTGAATTTTATTGGCTCAAAATGAAGCATCAAGAAGATACATAATACAATGAGTATACACCCAATCTTTGCATAATTAGGATGCACACAACCAACACCAACTCATTAGCACGCAAAAAACACTCCCACAACTAGCAAAGTCATATAAGACCAAAGCTATGTGTAGGCGAGAAAAAGAAAATCATGACATCACATAATTTGTATCTCATCACCGAAATCAACCACTGGATCAAGAGAGATGAACCCTCCCAAAAATCTTTTGTTGATCAGCGCCCGCTACTAGAGCTGAAATTTTGTAGTTCTCTTTTCCTTTTTTGATGCTGACCACAGTAGCATAATCTTCCTTGTTTTCTCCATGTTGCATAGAGCTGGGATTGGATAGTTCTCCATGTTGCGGTTTAATAAAAAAGACCGGGAGATGAACGAGACACTTTCTTCCCGCTCGCCCCCCGCGAGGCGACGGGAGGAACCCTAGCGCGCCGCCGCCAACTCCTTCCCCGCCGCCTCCTCCTCCCTCGCCGCCGCCAGAGGGCGCGGCCGGGCGAAGCCTGGCCGGTGCCGGCGGCGGTGGGGCCTCCTCGTCTCCCCTCCCAGCGGCCTTGGCGCGGGCCGAAGCGGCTGGATCAGGGTGCCTCGCTATCCTAGGGCGAGGCGGCGCGGCGGCGTGGTGATGGCGCTGCGCGTGGCGGTGGCGTGACGGGCTGGGCGTCGGAGGACGCGCCGATGCATGGAGCGGCGGGGCGGCGAGCGGCTGGTGCGGGCGGTCCTGGCGGCGGGCGGATCTGGCGTGACGGCGGTCGCGTTGAGGCAGGGCGTCGGTGGCGGACTCCGGTGGCCTGGGCAGGCTCCTGGCTGGGCGCTGCGGTGGTGTGGGTCGCAGGCGACAAGGATCTGCGGGCGGTCGCCCCTGCCCTGGCTTCGGGCTGGTGGGGGTGGCGGCGCAGTGGTGGTGGCTGGCGGGGCGTGTTGGTCGAGTCCGCGTCCGATTCTTCCTGGTCGGGCGCTCGGACGTCGGCGGACGGCGCGGGGAGACATCTCCGGTGAGCTCTCATGGCTGCAGCTGCGGGTCGGTTTGGTCTCCCTCGTCGGCGAGCTCGCAGTTGCTGATGGCCTCGCGGAGATGTGTGTCGGCTACCATGGTGGGGCGACATGGGGGTGCTCGCGGAGGAGCTTGGTAGGAGGGATAGGTGGCCTCGATGCGGTCGCGCCACCTGTCACCGGCACGGTTTGCCGGTCCGGATGCGTCCGCTCCTCCTTCTTCCCCTTTCCCCTTGTTCGGCGGGGAGCTTGGTTGGAGGGATGGGTGGCCTCGATGCGGTCGCGTCACCCGTCGCCGGCACGGTTTGCCGGTCCGGATTCGTCCGCTCCCCTTTCTCCCCCTCTCCTTAGCCGCGGGCGGGTTGGCGCAGGTTTACCAGCGGAGCGTCTGTGGGTGGTTCCGTCGGTCGAGGGCCATCGGTTGGTCCAAAGCTGGGGCCTTTGTGTAGGTCTTGGGGTTGTCTGGTTGCAGGGCGGCGGCTCTGGCGGCGGGAGGCGCGACGTTCGTGGGCGGAGCGTGCGTCTCAGGTGCGGGCAGGCAATCATGGCTGCGTGGATGGCGTGGTTGCGGGTGGTTGGCGGAGTTCAGGTTCAACGGTGGGGTGTGAGTGCCGGGTACACCACCTGTCCAGTACTTTGACTGCTGACGGTGGCGGTGGCCTTTGCCGCCGTACCCTTCCTGAAGGCTCCGTCGCTGCGTTTCCACTCTTGTCGTCTTGCTCCGGGTGAAAACCTGATCTTTGCTGATCGGGCGGTGGCGGCTATCCACGGTCGTATCCTTCTTGGAGGCACTGCTTTGGAGGCCTGGCTTCGTTTTGGTCCGGTTCACCTCTCTATTGGTAGTCGGTGGGGTGGTGTGTCGGTGCCTGGCACCTTTGTATCTTGCCTTGGGTGTGTGCGGTGTGTGCGTTGTTCGTTGTCTCGGATGTACTCGGTAATGTTTGCTTTATAATATAAGGCCTCTTTGGTTTGAAGGAATTTCATAGAAATTTTAGAGGATAGGATTCTTATAGAATTTTTTCCTTTAGAGTCCTTTGGTTCATAGGAATAGATTTCTATTCCTACATAGGATTGGTTTCTATTCTCTACATTTCATAGGAAAATAAAAATGAGCCTAGACTCAATGGAAAAATTCTTTTGATGTCAACCAAATGACATCTCGTTTCCTATTCCTAATCATAGGATTTGAGATACATGTCATCTCATTTTCTACAAAATTCATATTCCTATAATAATCCTATCCTATAAATCAAAAGAGGCCTAAAGCGGAGATAACCCTTTTTCGGTAATGAAAAAGACCGGCTCCTGATCAAGCAGATATTGACCATTTCTTGCGAAGCAACCCGGAACGAGAATGAGAGCATGCGACTCAGCTGGGTTGGGCGAGTTGACGAGAGGCCGCACTGCAATGGCGATTTAAGCTTGAAAGTCGAGACCCATGGCGTCGCCCATGTGTGGGATGAAGTCGTAGCGCCACTTGAGCAGCGCGAACGTAGATGGACTCCAAGGGTTCATGAGGGTGGTGGTTTCGCCGGCGGCACAGGCGCCGGTGGTGGTGTGGGGGTGGTGTAAAAAAGAGAGAGCCGTTGTCATCGCCTTTGGTTTTCACAAGCATGATAAATTAATGATAATCCTTGTATTTTCTTTGTTTCTTTAGTCTGCATATAAGATTTGGTCAAAATCAAACTTTGTCAATTTTGAGTAAGTTTATAGAAAAAAAATATCAAGATTCATAATATGAAATCAATATTGTTTCATGATGTTAATTTTCATACAATTTAGTTTTAATGTTGTAGATGTTGATATTTTTTCTAATAAAGTTGGTCAAATTTTATAAAATTTGATTTTGACCGAATCGTATATAAAGATTAAAAAGAAACAGAGGGAGTATTTTGGTTCAAAACCTGGGTGGTGTGCTTAATTTCTATGGAGCGCCGTCGGCATGCATTCACCAACCAGCTGCACGTTTGGTAAACTTCAATAATTGCGTGACCACCGTCGTCAGACAAACCCCATGCTAAGTCGTCGTCGCATTCGCCTAGCTAAGGAGCCTATGTGCAGTACAGCCTCTGATCTAGCTGCTCACTCACATCTACTCCTCCCTCGCCCCTCTATATATACCAGTCACGGCGCACAGCACAGCAGCGCTATACATTTGCTCGATCAGTCTCTCCATCGCAGGCCGCCAAGTGCAAGAAATGGAGAGCTCAAGGGCGCCGGCCGGCGACGTGAACCTGGACCTGCGGCTCGTTCACCCAATGGCGGCGGCAAGGCGCCCACACCCGCAGACGCCGGTGGCCGCCGACCGGACCTTCTCGTGCACCTACTGCCGGCGCAAGTTCTACAGCTCGCAGGCGCTGGGCGGCCACCAGAACGCGCACAAGCTCGAGCGCAGCCTCGCCAAGCGCAGCCGCGAGCTCTCCGCTGCCAGCCAGGTGGCGATCGCCTCCTCCAGCGCCGCGTCTTCCCCGCCGCCCTCCGACTTGATCAGCTGGTACACGCCGGGAGGTGGAGATAGTGGCCAAGCTGCAGGGTCGGCCGCCGCAGCCGCGGCCGTCGTCAGCTGGATCGCCGATGGTGGGCGCCGCCGCTACGTTCATCGTGTGCACGCGGCCGGCAACGGGGAGGACGACATCGATCTGTCGCTCAAGCTGTAAGACGCACGCACGCATGCGTATGGAGTGGACTTGAATGCATCTACTCCTAGTAGCTTGTCCCTCCGTACGCTATAGTTCTACTTCTACTACGTACGTACGTCAGTTGTTTCTGTGCATGTATGGCGCGACGTTATTTGTTGTTTAAATTCTTTTATTGAAGTCCAGTTTGTTGGCCGAGCTGATTATACAATAAACCAGAACTCCTACGTACGTACATATAGAATTAGCCATCATATCATAGTAACCAAATCAGCTAGGGTAAAGCATCGCTCCTTTGTTGAAGGCATTGCTTAAATTTGCTCGAACATATTCTTCAAGATGAAAACCTAAAAAGTCCATGGAGCGGCCGACCTAGCCAGCCGCCGCCTTTAAAAAACGCCAGCGTTCTCTACCTCCCGCCGGCGCCGGCGTCGGTCCGTCCTGTCTCCGGTGGCCTTAGGGCCATGGAGGCCGAGTGGATCTCGGCCCCTGCTGGTGGGAGGGCACCGTTTTTAGATCTTTTTTCGAGTTTTGTTAGGGTTTGTGTTCTGCTCAGGAAGACGAGACGGCGGCGGCTCCCTGAAGATGGAATAAAGGTCTCCCCGCCTAGCCCCCGTTCTGGTGATGCGTCTAGCATCATCAGTGGGCGTGTGGAGGTGTATCTCCGACAGATCTGTCTTTGGTGGATTTGCTCGGATCTGTTCATCGTCTGTCTTCGTTCGTATGTTTTCAGGTTGGATCCTTTTGATCTACACTCTTCATCCGCGGCGGTTGTTGTTCTGGTGCGTTGGTTCTATAGGACTTTAGCACGACGACTTTCCGAAAGTCTACTACAACAAGGTTTGCCCGGCTTCAGCGAGGGAGGGGCTATGACAGCGGCGCGCCTTCGGCTCGCTTCAGTGCTCGTAGTCGTCACTAGGTGGTCTACGGATCTGGATGTAATTTTTATTATTTCTAGTATTCGTTGTACTACCATGATTGAAAATGAATAGATTGAAAGTTTTTCTCGCAAAAAAAAGATGAAAACCTAGAAATTGATCTTTGGTGGTTGGATGCGGTAACAGAGGCGCTTGAGCGTCAGTTTTGTAAAGGCGTTGTTGTTGAAGAACGTCGTTGTCCTTGTGATGTCAAGAGATGGTTGGTGCGGATATGGTTTATATTAGTTTGTCGATCGATGTTGATCGCTTCAAGGTCTTTTTATATATATACTCGCTTGGCATAGCTTTGGTCTTGTATGACTTTGCTATTTACCGGTGTTTTTATGCACATGTATTGAAATTGGCTGTGCACATCCTGGATATGCATAGACCGCGTGTGTGCTCTTTATATTTGTATCATCTTCATTTCGAGGTAATAAAATCCACTTTTTGTCAAAAAAAATAACCAAATCAGCTAGCTCATGCAGTTACGCAGTTCATACTTGCTTCAGTTGAAATTTTATCAGACACGTTAGTATAGCATGCTACTCTTTCCTTTCAGAAATTTCTGACTTGTGAGATTGTTGATGTGATTTGTAAAATGAGCGATGGTGCTGCCATACGAGATCTATCTGTCCAGAACACATAGGGCAAGTCCTGCAGCAACTGGGATCGATGTACATAATACCACGTCACATTCGATCACAGCCACTAGATTTACTGTCATGCTTAAATCGGACATCAAGCATTGGATGAGTAGTACTCTCCCTCTTTTCCGGTTTCGGATCTACTCTGTGCCTGACACTTCATGCCTGATTTTCAGACGATACTGGATCCATTGGCTATGCGAGACTTGCTCCTAACCATGCTTGGCTGGATGCATGGCATCGTCTCAAAATCGAGCATGAAGCACATGTTCAGATTTTAAGATACATTAAATTATTGAACGCGAGGATCAAGAGAAAACTCACATATGCATGCAAAAAAATTTTGTCATTTAGTAGCCATGCATGCATGCATTGTGAAATACAACTTTTTGAGAAAAATGAGTGCACTTCCTCCGTTCGGGTGCATAGAGCATCTAAGAATACCCATAATAGGAGTAGCATAAATGATAACATCACATATATTTAGGCAAAATAGATAATGTGGCAAGTAATTAATAAAATAAGAAAGGCACGTGATAACATGGTATGTTACTCAGGCTAGTCATGGTGGGAGTAACTTAGCTAGTAATATAGTGCAGTCTAAGGAAAATTTGCTTATGTGGCATGTATTTAATGCGGAGAGATGTCTTTAGGCTAGTCATAGTGGGAGTAACTTAGCTAGTAACATAGCGCACTTCAAGAAAAGTTTGCTTACGTGACATATAGTTAATGAGAAGTGGTAACATAATATGTTACTGTAACATAGCGCTTCCCAAGACAAGATGAATCTACAAACTAATAAATGAAGTCCTCTATGACACTAGTACTATGTTATTTTGCACTATGAAGATAGTAACTTAGACTAGTGTCATATGCATGACACTAGTACTCCCTCCGGTCCTTTTTACTCTGCATATTAGGTTTGTCTGAAGTCAATCTCATCCAACTTTGACCAAGTTTATATAAAAAATTATAGACATTCATATAACAACACCAATATCATTAGATTCATCTGGGAATATATTTTAATATTATATTTATTAGATATTATAGATGCTAATAATTTTTAATATAAATTTGGTCAAACTTAGCAAAGTTTGACTTTCGGAAAATCCAATGTGCAGAGTAAAAAGGACCGGAGGGAGTATAAGTTACTCTCCACTATGACCAGCCTTAGAGTAATATAATATGTTACTTTAACATATGTAACATAGCGTTTTCTAAAAAAAGATGTGTCTATAAGTTAATAAATGAAGCCATCTATGGCACTATTATTATATTAGTTTGCACTATGAAGGTAGTAACTTAGACTAGCGTCATATGCATGACACTAGTATAAATTACTCCCCACTATGACCAGCCTCACACTATGTGTAACGTCACACATATCAAGACAAGATGAGTCTACAACCTAATAAATAAAATGTTGCATGATATCACACATATGTTACTCTTTACTGTAGAGATAATAACATTAAATAGTAACATATGCATGTTACTCCCTTCGTTTTTATTTACTCTGCATATAGATTTGACTGAAGTCAAACTTCGTAAAGTTTGATCAAATTTATAGAAAAGAATATAAGCCTTTGTCATAACAAATCTATATTTATATGATGTGAAAGTACATTCAATAATGAATCTAATGATATTGATTTGTTATTGTATATGTCTATAAACTTTTTCAAAATTTACAAAGTTTGACTTTGATCAAAGTTAATATGCGAAGTAAATAAAAACAGAGGAAGTACTACTCTAAGTTATTATGGGCATCGACGCATCGCAATCTAGGGATCTGTAGATTAGGCTAGACGAAAAACAACATTTTAATCTCTCCCCTAATAAATGAATTCTCCTGTGCGCCGGTGCATGAAGGTTTTCTTGTTCATTAATTGGACCATGCATGTGTATAGTATCCTGGAAACCGAGCCAACACCTCCACCAGTGCATGGAGGGCAATAGTGCGTTAGGGCTTGTTTAGTTTCAATAAGTCATCCGACTTATAAGTCAGGTGACTTAAAACTAGTGACTTATAAGTCACGCCTGTTTGGTTGTCACCTGACTTATAAGTCACCTGACACACCTTTCCACACCAATCAACATCATGCAGGTGGTGGGACCCACGCAAAAGGGGGTGACTTATAATTTTTAAGTTGGGGTGGAGCAACTTATGACTTATAAGTTGGGGTGACTTATAAGTCGGGTCTATTTGGCAAAATAAATCATTTTTTTCACTTTTCGACTTATAAGTTGGAGACTTATTTGGAACCAAATAGGCATTTAATCATGCAAATTAAGGCGGTACTAGCTTCTTGGTCTGTTGTCTCACCGCCTGTGTTTTTATTTATATATTGGGTTTGTTAAGTTCTACGCTCAGCAGAATCTTTTCGTATCTTGTATCGTGCTACCTTGTGTGCGGCGGTGTTGCGTGTGTGTGTTTGCTGCAAACTTTTGTTGGACCTTGTTACTTGGTGATTTTTTATATATAAAGCGGCGGAAGTCTTTTTAGTAAGGCGATACTAATCACATGAATTAAGGAGGTTTTGTTGGATTTTGATTGGCTATCTTTCATAGGTGAAATTATTGCTTAGGGCAAACGAGATGCATCGTGACTTATTCTTGGATTATATAATTTAGTTAGGTGCCCTATGCACCTGGACAGAGTGAATACTAATTAGGTACTTTAGCAAACTATGAAATTTAGGCTCTGGTTATAGGGACTAGACTAAAAAAAGTTTTCTTTAGTCCCTATATAATCAAATAGGAGGGACTTTTTCTTAAGGGGCTAAAAAAAACTCTATTAAAGGGTCTTTTTTTTAGTCTGTGGGACTAGAAAAAATCTAGTCCCTTACAACCAAACACCCCCTTACTTCACCACTCATCACCTATGTTGATTAAAGATATTTTCAAATTGAGCCATATACAGGCGCTTCCAATGCAAAAATGTCTAGATGTAGAAAAAGGGCCTATAGTCCCGGTTCATAAGAGACTTTAGTCCCGGTTCAGGAACCGGGACTAAAGTGTCGGTACTAATACCTCCACCCTTTAGTCCCGGTTCAATCCAGAACCGGGACTAAAGGCCCTCCACGTGGGCAGTGCGCAGAGCCCAGTCAGGAGACCCTTTGGTCCCGGTTGGTGCCACCAACCGGGACCAAAGGGTCTCCTGACTGGGCTCTGCGCACTGCCCACGTGGAGACCCTTTGGTCCCGGTTGGTGGCACCAACCGGGACCAATAGGCATCCACGCGTCAGCACTTCTGTGGCTGGAGTTTTTGTTTTTTTTTGAAAGGGGGGGGGGGTTGGGGGTTTTAGGGGGTTAATTTAGGTGTTTCATATATTGTGTTAGCTAGTTATAATTAATAGAGAGAAGTGTCCTCTGTTATGTCTGTGCTTGGTCGACGCTACGTACTATACATACGTATATAGAGAGGACTAGACACGCTAGCTAGCTAGTAAGCAAACGAAGGAAACAGAAGATCGTCATGAACATATATGCATATATACAGAGAGAAGTGATATCGACCACCTCTCCTTCTCCGAGAGATTGGTCGAACAACAAGTTCTCGTATATCTATCTGACACTACCGGCTACATATATACAGTAATTATCTCTTACAAATATAATCATACGGACTCAGGGTTAACATAGAATTCTCCGTCTTCAGGGATCACGTGGTCAAGAAAGAATGCCGCCAATTCCTCTTGAATTCCTCGCATGCGAGCTGGTGCTAGGAGTTCATCCCGCTTCCGAAACATCTAATTTAAAGAAGGGGGTCAATACATATATATATGAATGAATGAAACTCAACACAAATGATGGTAATAAAATAAAATTGTGAATTTTGTTATTTACGTACTTCATATTGTTCGTCAGTGTAGCCCCTCTCACAGGTCGTGTGGCGGATGGACTCGCAAACATAGTAACCACAGAAATCATTCCCTTGTTGCTGCCACAACCACTTTATAAGAAATAGAGGTTAATCAAACTGATAAGCAAGAATGCCAAATGGTATTGATGAAACTAGCGCTTGAATGACTAGTAGATGCGCTTAAAATGCTACTATAGCTAGTACTTACTTTCGGGTGTCTAAATTGCAGCTCCTTCGGCAGTCCCGGAGCTTTTCTGGTGAATTTTCTCCAAACCCTGCCGGACAAAGAAAACAATTACTTGATATATCAGGAAATAAACAAAGTTGCTGATATGGTGGATAATGTTCGATTTAACTTACTTCTCGAGTATTTGAGTCATGTCTGCATAGTCCTTGGGATCTTTCCGTCTTGAGTCTAAGACGGTTACTAGTCCCTGCTCAAGCTTAATATGTAGGAGAATATAGTGGAAACTGCACACGCATGCATAACTCATCAATTACATTACTATAACCTTGACTAATATATAAGGGAAACCGAATACGCACAAGACAGTAACACTCACTTGAAGTTGTAAGGAAAGAGTATTATATCTTTGTTTTGATTTATTATCAACGATTCTAGCATGCTGGCCTCGGTTTCTGCGGCATGAAATTTAACCTGAGTTGCATCTATGAGATTTGTGTTAATGAACCCAATATCACCGACTTGTCTTTTCTTCAATTCGATGATGTTCAATCTGCATAATATAGTGAGGATGATTATAAATACATGCAATGAAAGAGCTAAGCTATATAGAGAAACTTAATGACAGAAGTAGTACTACTTACAGACAGTAGCAGGTGACAGTTGCTTTATCGAGGGCCAATTGATTGAAGAACTGATAGAACTCCTCAAATGGAACAGGCAACAGATCAATTCCAACGAGGTCATGCTCCGGTTTAACTCTCGCATACAAAGTACTCCTCCCCCAGAGTCTCTGCAGATTTTCAAGTACCAATCATGCAATCTTCGCATCATCGTTGATAGAGATCTTTCATCTTTGACGAGAGGCTTCCCGTACTCGTATCTTTGTATCTGCACGTCCATGGGGTCATAATGTACTTCGTCGGGCAGGTAATCTGCAGGATTGCTATAACCGGGCACCATCCTCGGATCATTATCGACGTTGTGGCTAGGCACCTTGAGCGGGGGGCACGATTGCTTCGCTTGTTCGCCGAGCTGGGCAGTTTGTTTCCCAGCTCGTCGTTGTTTCAGCCTTTGATCACTGACAGTACTTCCCGACCGCTCCGCTTCGGCAAATTCCTTTCCAATAATGCGGTCATAGTTTCCTTTCGGCGAATCAGACTTCGGTGGTTTTGTCAGGGCAGCCAGAGTGCGCTTCACTTTCACCCGATCTACCTTCTCTTCCGGAGGTGGATGTTTCTTTGCTTTCACCCCTTCAAAGAATTTCTTCACTTCTTCTCGCGCGATCTCGGCGTTCTCCTCCTGGGTCCTCTCGTATGGTAACTTCTCTGGAGTCTTCAGAGAAGGACCGAATCTGTATGTCCTCCCGCCTCTGGTTGTACTGCTAGACGCCGACCGAGCAGACGTAGCGGTTGTCTTCTTTACTTGCTTAAGCGGCGGAGGAGAAGGACTACGACGCGCCGGAGCAGCTGGAGCGGCGGCAGGTCTCTTCCGCCCTTGCTGACGAGGCGGAGAAGGAGGAGGCGGGCTGCTCGGACGCGTCGGCGCAGGCGGAGAAGGAGGCAGAGTGCCGCCGCGCGCCGGAGAAGGAGCCGGCCGAGGGCCCTGATCGTCACTCGCCGGAGGAGGAGGAGGCGGTGGAGGCGGAGTGCCCTGACTCGCCGGAGGAGGAGGAGGAGGCGGTGGCGTCCAGTTCGGAAGGTTGATGAGGTCCTTCCGCCATAGGCATGGAGTCTTCAGAGCAGACCCCAACCGAGTCTCCCCTTCACCGGTAGGGTGGTCAAGCTGGAGGTCCTCAAATCCCTCCGTTATCTCATCCACCATCACCCTAGCATATCCTTCTGGAATCGGTCGGCAGTGAAAAGTTGCGCCGGGTTCAGTAGGATAAACAGAGCCAACAGCCGCCTTGACCTTCAAATTCATCCATTGCGTCATAAGGTGGCAATTTTGAGACTCCGTGATAGCATCCACGGGATAGCTAGTAGGAGCCGTCAAGGCATGCTCTAGTTGAAGCAGCTCGGTGGAAGCCACGCTGCTTCTGCGCTGAGATGGCGGGGTAGCTTCGGGGGAGGCTTCGGCAGTACGTTTGCTGCGATTTGCTTCTCGTTCCTCTATCGCGTCCACCCTTGATTGCAGCGCCTGCATTTGGGTCTTCTGCACTTTTTTCCTCCTCTCATGGGATTTGTAACCGCCTGCGTCCGGAAACCCAACCTTCCACGGAACGGAGCCTGGCGTGCCTCGTGTCCGTCCAGGGTGCTCAGGATTCCCGAGGGCCATTGTGAGCTCGTCGTTCTCTCTGTCTGGAAAGAACGTCCCTTCCTGCGCTGCTTCGATATACTGCTTAAGCTTACTGACTGGTATGTCCATTTGATCGTTCGTCCAAATGCACTTCCCTGTTTCAGGGTCCAGGGTTCCGCCAGCCCCGAAGAACCAAGTCCGGCAACGGTCTGGCCAGTTATTTGTCTCTGGTTCGATCCCTTTATGAACCAGATCATTCTCACTCTTGGACCACTTAGGCCGGGCTACGAGGTAGCCACCTGACCCCGTGCGATGGTGAAGCTTCTTCTTCGCAGCATTTTGCTTGTTTGTCACCGACATCTTCTTACTCTTTTCTGATGTCTTGTGGGCCACAAATGCGGGCCAGTGATCTCTGATCTTCTCATATCTGCCCTTGAATTCTGGTGTCTCATTTTTTTGACAAACTTATTCAGCTCTTTCTTCCACCTCCTGAATAGTTCTGCCATCCTCTTCAGAGCAAAAGACTTGATTAATTTCTCTTTAACTGGGTTCTCTGGATTATCCTCAGGCGGTAGGGTGAAATTTGACTTCAGCTCAGTCCAAAGATCATTTTTCTGCATATCATTGACATAAGACACATCAGGGTCTTCTGTAGCTGGCTTAAACCATTGCTGGATGCTTATCGGGATCTTGTCCCTAACCAGAACCCCGCATTGAGCAACAAATGCGCTCTTTGTCCGGAGGGGTTCAATAGGTTGGCCGTCGGGCGCGATTGCTATGATCTCAAACTTTTCATCCGAGCTCAACTTTTTCTTCGGGCCTCGTCTCTTTACCGAAGTTGTGCTCGATTCGGAGGGCTAGAAAAAAGAACAAAGACTTAATTAATATGTGTACATACCAAAACAATGAATGCATCAATCAGCTAGTCAGCATAGGCTTAACTAATATATATACCTGGCCGGACTCGGTTCGGTCACCGGAGCCGTCATCACGGTCTCCTTCTTGCACCGGCATTGGGTCACCGGAGCCGTCCTCAGATTCTTCTTCTTGCACCGGCATTAGGTCACCGTAGCCAGCTTGTTCACCCTGTCCTTCCAGACCATCGGTTTCGTTGAGAAACAACGAGATGGCATCACTTCCTTCTGCGATTATGTCCCTCAACAACGCTTCTTTTGTTGCTTCGTCTAGGGCGGTGTCCATAGTTTCTACAAATATTTACAACATGGCAATTATTATTCAAAAATGATAGATGGATATATTAGTGCCAAACGTAGAACTAGCTACCTAATCATAGTAAGCTATCGGGAGGGGGTATATATCGACAACGACGACACTACATCTATGTCCCTCGACGACCCTCGTTCCCGATAAAAAAAAGAGGAAGAAGAAGAAAAATAAGAGGAGAAGAAAGAATAGAGGAGAAGATCTCCTCTATTCTTTCTTCTCCTCTTTTTTCTTCTTCCTCTTCTTTTTTTATCCTCTTCTTCCTCTCATGTTCGATAGGATCGCCGAGGGGTCGGGAGGTTGCGTAGTGTCTCAGGATTCAACAAAACCATGTCTTCATCATTAGGCGAAAGTAACATGTGCATGATGGTACGAAGCTCTTCAAAGTTGTTCTGGAACGGACTCCCAGATAGGATAATCCGCCTTTTGGTACAAAGTTCAGCAAGAGCCTTCCGAATATCGCTATTTGGAAGGCCTTTGCTGAATTGGTACCAAAAGGCGGATTATTCTATCCGGGACTCCATTCCAAAACAACTTTGCAGAACTTCGTACCAACATGCCCTGGTTACTTCCGGCTAATGATGAAGGCATGGATTTCTTCAATACTTTGACACTAGGAAACCTCTCTTGACCCCTCGGCGATCCTCGACCCCTCGAACCCTCGACGACCCTGGAACCCTCGACCCCTAGACGACCCTCTTCTTCCTCTCATGTTCGAGAGGATCGCCGAGGGGTCGGGACGTTGCCTAGTGTCAAAGGATTCAACAAAACTATGTCTTCATCATTAGGCGAAAGTAACATGTGCATGATGGTACGAAGCTCTTCAAAGTTGTTCTGGAACGGAGTCCCAGATAGGATAATTCGCTTTTTGGTACAAAGTTCAGCAAGAGCCTTCCGAATATCGCTATTTGGAAGGCCTTTGCTGAATTCGTACCAAAAAGCGGATTATTCTATCCGGGACTCCATTCCAGAATAACTTTGCAGAACTTCGTACCAACATGCCCTGGTTACTTCCGGCTAATGATGAAGGCATGGATTTCTTCAATACTTTGACACTAGGAAACCTCTCTCTACTTCCGGCTAATAAGAAGAAGAAGAAGAAGAAGAAGAAGAAGAAGAAAAGAAGAAAAAAAGAGGAGAAGAAGAAAGGAATAGTGGAGAAAAGAGAAAATAGAATATATATTCTATTTTCTCTTCTTCTCCACTATTCCTTTCTTCTTCTCCTCTTATTTTTCTTCTTTTTTCTTCTTCTTATTTATTTCTCCTCTTCTTTTCGGTAGAGGAAACCCTAAATAGCTAGCAAGTTTCGTGGGTGTGAGATACATGTGGCCTTCGGTGTCGGACACTACATCCACGTCCCACAAGTGACGTGGGCGTCGAAGCCCGCGCCACTTGTGGGATGTGGGTGTAGTGTCCGACACCGACGGTACATGTATCTCACACCGACGATACTTTCTATTTAGGGTTTCTCCTCTACCGCTCCTCGACCTCTCGACGACCCTCGTTCCCGATAAAATAAAGAGGAAGAAGAAGAAGAAAAAAGAAGAAAAGAAAGAATAGAGGAGAAGACTTCCTCTTCTTCCTCTCCTCTTCTTCTCCCTCTTCTTCCCCTTCTTCCTCGCCTCTCTCATGAATGTCCGACGTTCTCGACCCCCCCCCCCCACGTGTCGAAGAAAAAAAAGAAGAAAAAAAGAGGAGAAGAAGAAAGGAATAGTGGAGAAGAAGAGAAAATAGAATATATTCTATTTTCTCTTCTTCTCCACTATTCCTTTCTTCCTCTCCTCTTCTTTTTCTTCTTTTTTCTTCTTCTTATTTATTTCTCCTCGTCTTCCTCTCCCCTCTCGGCGACCCTAGACCCCCTCTCGACCCTCAACCCCTAGGCGACCGTCGACCCCTCTCTTTTTTTCTTTCTCTTCTATTTTATCCTCTTCTTCCTCTACCGCTCGGCGACCCTCGACGACCCTCGTTCCCGATAAAAAAAAGAGGAAGAAGAAGAAAAAAAGAGGAGAAGAAAGAATAGAGGAGAAGATCTTCTCCTCTATTCTTTCTTCTCCTCTTTTTTCTTTTCTTATTCCTCTTCATTTTTTATCCTCTTCCTCCTCTCATGTTCGACGACCCTCGACCCCCTCTTCTTCTCCCTCTTCTAATTCATTTGTTCATATGAATATACAAACATTTTCATATTTACAATAATTAATATCACCAAAAAAAATCTATGAACAGAAAAAAATCCTAATTTTTCTAATCCTAATCTTTTGCATATATAACATAGCTAGATATATATATACACAGAGAACATATGTATACATATATATAAAAAATCCTAATATTCTTCTCCCTCTTCTAATCCTAATCTTTTGCATATATACATGAACATAGATATATACACAGAGAACATATGTATACATATATATAAAAAACAAGCATATATATATGAAAAACAAGCATATATATATGAAAAAAAATCTAGGGCGCCGGCCGGACCAGAGGAGGACCGCGGAGTCGGTGGCGAGGATGGCGACGGGGCAGTGGGCGCGCGCTTGGGGTAGGAGACGCGGGCGACGGCGACGGCGGGCCGGGGCGGCGGGCGTCGGGCAAGGGGCCGGCCGGCGCGGCGACGGGGGCAGGGACGAGGGCGACGGCGACGGGGGCGACGGGGGCGCGGCGACGGGGGCAGGGACGAGGGCGACGGCGACGGGGGCGGGCCGGGACGGCGCGCGTCGCGGGCGACGGCGACGATGGGCGCGGGCGACGGCGACGATGGGGGCGGGCGGCGTCGGGGCAGCCTGGCGGCGTCGGCAACTGCAACTGCAAGATGAGAATGAAAAATTGCAAAGTGTGGCCTTATATAGCAGAGGCTTTAGTCCCGGTTCGTGGCAGCAACCGGGACTAAAGGTGGGCATTAGTCCCGGTTGCTGCCACGAACCGGGACCAATGGCCTCTTTTCGGCAGCCCAAAGGGCGGGAAGCGAAGCCCATTGGTTCCGGTTGGTGGCACCAACCGGGACTAAAGGGGGGCATTGGTCGCGGTTGGTGCCACGAACCGTGACCAATTCACCCCTTTAGTCCCGGTTGGTGCCACCAACCGGGACCAATGCCCTTGTGCTGCCCGCGCCCATAAGTTTAGTCCCACATCGCTAGTTGAGAGCGCCCGGCACTGATTTATAAGCTCTGCTGCCTCCTCCCTCTCGAACTCCTCTGAATAGCAGGCCTATGGGCCTAATTTGACACTGCTTTGCCTGTGGGCCTATTGGGCCTTCTGCGGGCCTGAATCCTGGCCCATGTAGGGTTTCTAGTCGTATTCAGGTCGTGGAGGCCTAGTAGGTGGCATTTTTTTGGTTTTTTCTTTTTATTTCTATATTTTTTTGGTTTTTTATTTTTTTATTTCTACTTAAAACTAAATACTTACAGTTTTTCAGTGATTTCTTTTTGCTTTTAGGTCACAAAAATTATAAATTTTCTGTTAGTGCCATTAGTTTTAAATTTTAAATAGTTTAAATTTGAATTTTTAAAAATTTGTGTGAATCACTAGTTTATGAATAACTTTACTATAAAATTAGAATTTTTTTCTATTTATTTTTTATTTCTACTTACAACTAAATACTTACAGTTTTTTAGTGATTTCTTTTTGCTTTTAGGTCACAAAAATTATAAACTTTCTGTTAGTGCCATTAGTTTTAAATTTTAAATAGTTTAAATTTGAATTTTTAAAAATTTGTGTGAATCACTAGTTTATGAATAACTTTACTATAAAATTAGAATTTTTTTCTTCTTTGCTATTTATTTTTTATTTATACTTACAATTAAATACTTATAATTTGATTTTAGGTCACACAAATTATATTCTTTTTGCTATTGAAGAATATTATAGTTTTATTTAGTTGATCATAACATAATATTTTAATTGATTGTTTTTATTATTCATAAAAGTTTTGTAGTTCATTCTGTTTGCTATTAATTCATTCTTTGAGCTAAATGACTCTGAAATTGGAAAGCATTTCAAAATGAACTCTGAAAAGGTTGAAAGTTGGCATGGTATCATCATTTCACCCACATAGCATGTTCCAAAAAGTAGAGAGGGTTACGACAAAAACTTGATGCACTTCGTGTACAAAATGGATAATCACTTTCGAAGTATCAAAGTTTCGAACCATAAGACATGAAAGCCTTTCAAATGAACTCTGAAAAAGTTGAAAGTTGGGATGGTATCATAATTTCACCCACGTAGCATTTGCTTATTGCGGGAGAAAGTCTTCACTTTTTCTTTGCTTGTGTCATTTGCTTATTGCACCGTAACCATGGATAATCTTCATTGTTTATCAGGATGCTTGGGTCAGCCTTGACATTGAAGGGAGGAATTTCATGAAACTTTTCATAATCTTCAGACATGTCTGTCTTGCCGTCCACTCCCAGGATGTCCCTTTTTCCTGAAAGAACTATGTGGCGCTTTGGCTCATCGTATGATGTATTCGCTTCCTTATATTTTCTTTTTCTCGGTTTGGTAGACATGTCCTTCACATAGATAACCTGTGCCACATCATTGGCTAGGACGAACGGTTCGTCAATGTACCCATGATTTTTCAGATCCACTGTTTTCATTCCGTACTGTGGGTCTACCTGTACCCCGCCGCCTAACAGATTGACCCATTTGCACTTAAACAAAGGGACCTTAAAATCAGGTCCGTAGTCAAGTTCCCATATGTCCACTATGTAACCATAATATGTGTCCTTTCCGCTCTCGGTTGCTGCATCAAAGCGGACACCGCTGTTTTGGTTGGTGCTCTTTTGATCTTGGGCGATCGTGTAAAATGTATTCCCATTTATCTCGTATCCTTTGTAAGTCAATACAGTCAAAGATGGTCCCCTGGACAACAAGTACAACTCATCACAAACAGTGTTGTCACCTCTGAGACGTGTTTCCAACCAACTGCTGAAAGTCGTGATGTGTTCACATGTAATCCAGTCATCGCACTGCTCCGGGTGTTTGGAGCGCAGACTGTTCTTGTGTTCATCGACATACAGGGTCACCAAGGTAGAGTTCTGTAGAACTGTGTAGTGTGCTTGAGACCAAGAATATCCGTCCCTGCATATTATTGAGTCTCTTCCAAGAGTGCCTTTTCTAGTCAGTGTCCCCTCATACCGCGATTTAGGGAGACCTATCTTGTTAAGGCCAGGAATGAAGTCAACACAAAACCCGATAACATCCTTTGTTTGATGGCCCATGGAGATGCTTCCTTCTGGCCTAGCGCGGTTATGGACATATTTCTTTAGGACTCCCATGAACCTCTCAAAGGGGAACATATTGTGTAGAAATACGGGCCCCAGGATGACAATCTCGTCGACTAGATGAACTAGGACGTGCGTCATGATATTGAAGAAGGATGGTGGGAACACCAGCTCGAAACTGACAAGACATTGCGCCACATCACTCCTTAGCCTTGGTACGATTTCTGGATCGATCACCTTCTGAGAGATTGCATTGAGGAATGCACATAGCTTCACAATGGCTAATCGGACGTTTTTCGGTAGAAGCCCCCTCAATGCAACCGGAAGCAGTTGCGTCATAATCACGTGGCAGTCATGAGACTTTAGGTTCTGAAACTTTTTCTCTAGCATATTTATTATTCCCTTTATATTCGACGAGAAGCCAGTCGTGACCTTCATACTGAGCAGGCATTCAAAGAAGATTTCTTTCTCTTCTTTCGTAAGAGCGTAGCTGGCAGGACCTTTATACTGCTTCGGAGGCATGCCGTCTCTTTCGTGCAAACGTTGCAGGTCCTCTCGTGCCTCAGGTGTATCTTTTGTCTTCCCATACACGCCCAAGAAGCCTAGCAGGTTCACGCAAAGGTTCTTCGTCACGTGCATCACGTCGATTGAGGAGCGGACCTCTAGGTCTTTCCAGTAGGGTAGGTCCCAAAATATAGATTTCTTCTTCCACATGGGTGCGTGTCCCTCAGTGTCATTCAGAACAGCTAGTCCACCGGGACCCTTTCCAAAGATTACGTAGTGTAAATCATTGACCATAGCAAGCACGTGATCACCGGTGCGCATGGCGGGCTTCTTCCGGTGATCTGCCTCGCCTTTGAAATGCTTGCCTTTCTTTCGACATTGATGGTTGGTCGGAAGAAATCGACGATGGCCCAGGTACACATTTTTCCTGCATTTGTCCAGGTATATACTTTCAGTGTCATCTAAACAGTGCGTGCATGCGTGGTATCCTTTGTTTGTCTGTCCCGAAAGGTTACTGAGAGCGGGCCAATCGTTGATGGTCACGAACAGCAACGCCTTAAGGTTAAATTCCTCCTGTCTGTGCTCATCCCACGTACGTACACCGTTTCCATTCCACAACTGTAAAAGTTCTTCAACTAATGGCCTTAGGTACACATCAATTTCGTTGCCGGGTTGCTTAGGGCCTTGGATGAGAACTGGCATCATAATGAACTTCCGCTTCATGCACATCCAAGGAGGAAGGTTATACATACATAGAGTCACGGGTCAGGTGCTGTGATTGCTGCTCTGCTCCCCAAAAGGATTAATGCCATCCGCGCTTAAAGCAAACCATACATTCCTTGGGTCCTTTGCAAACTCATCCCAGTACTTTCTCTCGATTTTTCTCCACTGCGACCCGTCAGCGGGTGCTCTCAACTTCCCATCTTTCTTTCGGTTCTCACTGTGCCATCGCATCAACTTGGCATGCTCTTCGTTTCTGAACAGACGTTTCAACCGTGGTATTATAGGAGCATACCACATCACCTTCGCAGGAACCCTCTTCCTGAGGGGCTCGCCATCAACATCACCAGGGTCATCTCGTCTGATCTTATACCGCAACGCACCGCATACCGGGCATTCGTTCAGATCCTTGTAGGCACCGCGGTAGAGGATGCAGTCATTAGGGCATGCATGTATCTTCTCCACCTCCAATCCTAGAGGGCATACGACCTTCTTTGCTGCGTATGTACTGTCGGGCAATTCGTTATCGTTTGGAAGCTTCTTCTTCAATATTTTCAGTAGCTTCTCAAATCCTTTGTCAGCCACAGCATTCTCTGCCTTCCACTGCAGCAATTCCAGTACGGTACCGAACTTTGTGTTGCCATCTTCGCAATTGGGGTATAACCCTTTTTTGTGATCCTCTAACATGCGATCGAACTTCAGCTTCTCCTTTTGACTAATGCATTGCGTCCTTGCATCGACAATGACCCGGCGGAGATCATCATCATCGGGCACATCGTCTGGTTCCTCTTTATCTTCAGCAGCTTCACCCGTGGCAGCATCATTGGGCACATCGTCTGGTTCCTCTTGATCTTCACCAGCTCCCCCCGTTGCAGCATCACCGTATTCAGGGGGCACATAGTTGTCATCGTACTCTTCTTCTTCGCCGTCTTCCATCATAACCCCTATTTCTCCGTGCCTCGTCCAAACATTATAGTGTGGCATGAAACCCTTGTAAAGCAGGTGGGAGTGAAGGATTTTCTGGTTAGAGTAAGACCTCGTATTCCCACATTCAGTGCATGGACAACACATAAAACCATTCTGCTTGTTTGCCTCAGCCGCATCGAGAAACTCATGCACGCCCTTAATGTACTCGCGGGTGTGTCTGTCACCGTACATCCATTGCCGGTTCATCTGCGTGCATTATATATAATTAAGTGTCCAAATTAATAGAAGTTCATCATCACATTAAAACCAAAGTGCATACATAGTTCTCATCTAACAACATATAGCTCTCCAGAGCATCTAATTAATTAAACCATACATTGAAACTATGTAAAACATTTCAATGCGAAAACAAATGCGATCATAATCGCAACCAAGGTAACAATTGATCCAACAGCATAATGATACCAAGCCTCGGTATGAATGGCATATTTTCTAATCTTTCTAATCTTCAAGCGCATTGCATCCATCTTGATCTTGTGATCATCGACGACATCCGCAACATGCAACTCCAATATCATCTTCTCCTCCTCAATTTTTTTTATTTTTTGCTTCAACAAATTTTTTTCTTCTTCAACTAAATTTAACCTCTCGACAATAGGGTCGGTTGGCATTTCCGATTCACATACATCCTAGATAAATAAAATCTATGTCACGTTGGTCGGCATAATTTTCATAAACAATAAATGAACCAATAGTTATGAAGATAATATACATACCAAATCCGAATCATAGACAGGACGAGGGCCGACGGGGGCGGATACCAAAACCATCGCACTATATAAGATGCAATAATAAATGTAAGAAAATGATACAAGTATCTATCTAAACAGACAAGTAAGAATATTTTTCCTTTCAGAAAGAAGATAAGAACAAGAGGCTCACCACGGTGGTGTCGGTGATGAGATCAGCGCGGGTGATCGAGGGCGGTGAAGACGGGGACGGGGCGTGACGGACCGCTAAATCTAGACAAATCTCGAGGAAAATGGAGCTTGGAGGTCGAGCTTCGAGAGGAGAAAGTTTAAGTAGTGTGGCTCGGGCATTCCATCGAACACCTCATGTGCATAGGAGGTGAGCTAGAGCACCACAAACCCCTCCCCTCGCCGGCCAGAGAAAAACAGAGCACTGGAGTGCTCTGCTCGCGGGCGAGGGTATATATAGGCACCTCATTGGTCCCGGTTTATGGCAAGAACCGGGACTAAAGGGGAGCCTTTGGTCCCGGTTCAGGCCACCAACCGGGACCAATGGTGGTGGGCCAGGAGCGAGGCCCATTGGTCCCGGTTCATCCCACCAACCGGGACCAAAAAGTCCAGACGAACCGGGACCAATGGCCCACGTGGTACGGCCGGCCCCCTGGGCTCACGAACCGGGATCAATGCCCACATTAGTCCCGGTTCTACACTGAATCGGGACTAATGGGCTGAGCCGGCCTGGACCATAGCCCTGTTTTCTACTAGTGGGTGCTAAACGCATTAAATAGCTTAGCAACTCAACTCTTCAATGCATATGTGCTTACTCATTTTATTTAATAATTTAGCACATAACCTCTTTTATGCATTGGTCCGCTTCTTCTATTTAAGTGGTTTGACTAGGTTCGCGGGTTTGACATTGGTTTTTCCCGAGATTATTAAAGTGCTCTCTCTTCCTTTTAATTACTGTGTCATGTCATTCTTTTGCTTACTATATGACATGCTTAGCAACTGTCCACCGTGAAAAATATTTTTTTTTAACATCCACCGTGAAGAGTTGGAAAGGGCCTACTAAACCGGATAGGAGGGAGTAGCAGTAGTAGTTTCGCATTCGATATCGTGTGCTGATTTTCCTGTGGGCATCTGCAGTTCAATTACTACTACCTAACTAGGTCGACACTTGTGCTGTAGCTTTCAGTTGCAGATCCTACGTCCATGCGTCATAGCGGACACTAGCTAATGCTTACCCCTAGTTCCTATGGAGTTGGCTATAGACGACTTTCTTTTTGTAAAACTTACTGCTGGCCATAAAAATCGTGCGTGGAGCAGTTTCGTTTTCTTTGTCAGATGTACTACCTTTTGTGCTAATCACGCTACATCCAAAAGCCAAGCCTGCAATTAATGGATCAATGATCTGGAGAAGCTAACGCCACCATTCCTCTTTGGATATATATAGAGAGAGAGAGAGATTCATCCAAAGAGAATGCCCGAGCCTATTTCTGATCTAGTGCTCATTTTTTACAGATAACCACTGTTCCCTCTCTGATCTTGTGGATGGTTGAAACAATCCTCTATCCTGCGGCCAAAAAACACACTGGAATTAAGGGAAATGCATGCTGAAGCAACCATTTTGGACAAACGTCCAAGAAGCTAAGACCATCTTCAACCCAACCCCCTAGTGTCCACACAATAGCCTGGACACGGCCTGGACAGAAAATCGACACACAACCGGACCCTCCAACCTAGCCTATATGTCATCTGCTCCCCGACCCCTCCCCCTCCTCTTTGGCCATCTTCGGTCATCTTCGGCCATCTCCGGCATGGTAGGCAGCAGATTTGAGTCTATCCAGTCTCGATCCAAGGACGACGTTGACTGGGAGCTCGTCGCCTATTTGGGGAAGAGATAATCGTCTGGCTTGCTCCGTCATTCCTGGGTCGAGACTCAAGCACCGTCGTCGGAGGCACAGATCCAGCAATCAGGCGCCTTCTCTGCCACTCCGGGCCGAGTCTAGCTGTGGTGTTGCATCCGATTGAAGCTCGCGGCGCATGTCCGCTCCGTCTTTGCAACAGGGCTAACAAAGACCTACTAATGGAGAAGTCATTGGCCAAGTCATAAGGCCCTCTACTTTTTATTATCTCTACTATTAAAGGAGAATCGAACATTGTGATGGTTCAACCTCCCTATTTCCTCACCACCGCGATCGCTACTCCCGCCTCGTGCGCTCGCAACTTCCACCGCATCGTGTGCGATTCATACAGAAAGAAAATTCCAGCGTAAACATAGGAGCCGATACGAGAAAAATGAGAAAAGAAAATAGCGGCGACCCACGCACGCACGTTCCCCTCCTCGATCCGCAACTGCCGCTTGAACAGTCGTATCGTACCCAACGTGTCCGCCTTTCCCTCGAGCCTCGACCTTCCCAGCGGCCTCCCCTCCTGTCCTCATCCCTCTCCCTCTCCCTCGAGATTTGACCTCTCCAGCGGCTTCAATCTTGGCCCACAGTCCATGCGAGGCATGAAGACAGCGGCGAGGCGACTGTGAAGCAACTGAGGTGAGGATCAGAAGGAATATGAAGTGCTGGGATAAAGCATCAGCTCGGTGTGGTGACCTCGTGGCTACGCCGTTAGCCACCGAAGGTGAAGGCCCTTCTTCCCTACATATCTCCCTCCCCTCGATGTCTAACGCACCAGGGCGCATCGGTCTCCTCGCCGTTGCTACATCATACAGTAGCAGCCATCCGTCTCCTCGCCGGGGCTACATCATACAGTAGCAGCCATGGTTAATACTACTGGCGCATCTGTCTCTCCAATGTGCTCCCTCTGTGGACTATAGTAGCAGCCATGGTCTCCCGTACTCCCTCTGTAGACACGCATTGTGGTGATTGGGGAGTAGGCAACGGAGACGGATACAGGCAAGCTCCAACCGAGCTGAGGATGTAAGTTCACTCTGTTTGTGACTAGGTTCAGCTATACTTTATTTACTGTGTTTTTGCAGTTGGGTGCCCAATAATCTGGAAGAGATTTATGGATCGGGTATAGCATAATTAGTTAGAATTATGTCTATGAGTCGAGGTTATCTCCCTTCCTTTCATCGATATCAATTTTGTATGTGTCATCGATCAAGGTTCGCTAGAGGGTCTAGAAAGTTCCACGTTGTTGGGCAGATGATTTTCTTTTGAGAGGCTGGGCAGAGGATTTCTGTCAAGTGATACACACATCATATCTGAGGCTGCTCCTAATTCAGGAATCAAGGTTCAATAACTTATCGGCGTGTTTGGTTTGGACAAAAAGTGTGGCTTCCGAATACAGCGATTTCTGAAACCGTAGCCAGCTTTGGTTTCCCTCGCCATGTATTCCATAACAGTGCTTTCTGATATGGCACTTCGCAGAGTTGAAATAACCGCACGAACCGGGCGGGTTAAAATCGGGACTCAATTCCACAAACTAAACAAAGGAGGTATTACGTAAAAATATTCGGAAGCAACGCTTACGGATACACCAAATTGAATACGTTATGTTGCCCGAACCGAACATGTTGTATATGTTGTTATCAGCAGTTCTATTTATTGTTTATGTGACATGAGAATTTCGTATGGCTTGTGGAAACAACATAATAAGAATCGTTAAACTGCTGCAGGTTAATTATCAACCAAAAGGAAGCATCTAGCAACAAGCTTTTCAAAGATAAAGAGCTCCCCTCGTGTTGGGGATAGGTGAGTTAAGTTCTGAATTCACAGATATTTTTCGTAGGGCATTTGCTTCAAGAGTGCTTCCTCATGTTGTAAACCAGTATGTATCATCCCTGCTTCTTTATTTTTGTACCATCGGTAACACATGATATTTTTTACTCACAACTAAATATTGTAGATTGCAGCTAAAAGACTATTGTAGATTGGGCGTTAAACATGTAAAGGTTAAGTACTTAAGTTGCTATATAGGCTTCCTGGTACTGGAAAGACCCTGTTGAATGGAAAGGATCCCAAGGTATGGTTATTCTTATTGAGCATCGAGTATAGCTTTGTTACTTGTCTAAATCTATTGATTTGAATCTGTTTATGTTTGGTCATGCGAAATCCTATTGATTAAAATCATGCAAATGTACATAACTGTTAATGTAAAAAATGAAAAATGAAATCATGCAGATGGTACATAATTGTTAATCAAGGAGTGGTAATATTCAACCACACACAGGATGTGGTGTGGATGACTTGCAAAAAATGAAAAATGAAGGATCTTTCAGTGACATAGCCAACTATCTTCTATAGCATATTGCTTAGGTGTGAGGGGGGATCATTAGCAATTAAACTGCTTGGATGTGCGCATGCTTTGGCAAAGACTGAACGTAAAGGAACCAGCAGCGATTCTTGGTCTGTCACCCCGCCAGTTTATTGTGTAATAACTGTAAATGTCAAGACTTGGATGGGGTATTTTGCTGAATTAATGGCTAGTCCATTTCACAAAACAATATCAGTCAATTTCAGGTTTTGGCATTGACTATAACTACGAATCTTCCTCCTTTCAAGTTGGATATTAACGAGCGACTGGATGATTATGCCAAGGTGAATTTTTTTGGCACACAGTTCCGGTTGGTGTGTTCTGCTCATATTATTGTTAAATAAGTAGCATCCTTGTATTCTATGTGGTAAAAAAAATTGCATGTCATTCACCGATTTCAAGAGATTGTGGATGGCCCGGAAGTTTTCTCATATCTATGAAGGCAGACGCAAGATGAACTCGTGTGCTTTTACAGGGTCCCTCTTTTTGCATTGTATGGTAGGCTATTGTTTCCTTCAAATTGCCACTTTACCTATGATTAATATTTCTTACAACACCACTGATGTATTTTCCCTTTTTTGTCTATGCAGGTCATCTGATTTCCAAAAGCTCCCTGATTCGAAGGTTGGCTAGGCTTGACAGCCTTTACTGTCTTTATGAGTGCCACCATACAAGTCACACTTCAGAATTTTTGAAGATATATTTTTTATGCACTAAACTAGGGATTATTGGAACAGAGTAATTAATTCCCTGAATATTGGATTGCAACAGAAGAGTCCAAGAAGCTCTAAAACTTTGTCGTCGAGGCTAAGAAGAATATGCTTTGCGTCATACCGGCTGTCGGTGTCAAAACCGGCGGATCTCGGGTAGTAGGTCCCGAACTGTGCGTCTAGACCGGATGGTAACAGGAGGCAGGGAACACGATGTTTTACCCAGGTTCGGGCCCTCTTGATGGAGGTAAAACCCTACGTCCTGCTTGATTAATATTGATGATATGGGTAGTACAAGAGTAGATCTACCATGAGATCAAGGAGGCTAAACCCTAGAAGCTAGCCTACGGTATGATTGTTGTATATGGAGTTGATTGCCTACGGATTACAACCCTCCGGTTTATATAGACACCGGATAGGGTTAGGGTTACACAGAGTCGGTTACAATGGTAGGAGATCTTGAATATCCGCATCGCCAAGCTTGCCTTTCACGCCAAGGAAAGTCCCATCCGGACACGGGACGAAGTCTTCAATCTTGTATCTTCATAGTCCAGGAGTCCGGCTGAAGGTATAGTCCGGCTACCCGAACACCTCCTAATCCAGGACTCCCTCAGTAGCCCCTGAATCAGGCTTCAATGACGACGAGTCCGGCGCGCAAATTGTCTTCGGCATTGCAAGGCGGGTTCCTCCTCCAAGTCCTTCATACAAGATTGTAAACACCAAGAGTAGTGTCCGGCTCTGCAAAATAAGCTTCCACATATTGCCATAGAGAGAATAATATTAACACAAATCAAATCTGCTGACGTATTCCGCAGTGCGTCACCACACTACGGCCAAGTCCTTTACTCGAATCGTTTTTACTTTTCCACCTCAGCATGTTTTGTGAGGCGGTTTCCTTGGCACGTCTTGTCAAAGTAGAGATCGTGTACCCCCCTTTTACGGGATTCACATCAATACGGACGTGGGTAACCCAACCGCGCCACTTATCACGGCGCTTGGGAGGCAAGCGAGTTTTACTAGGCAGGTGGGGACGCACAACCGCATCCGCCCATATAAGGGGATAAGGATCCACCTTTTTACCTACGCATTCTTCCTCCTTTGCCTATCCATCTCCTGCGCACTCGAGCTCCAGCGCCCAAGCCCGCACTTCCCACCTCAACCTTCTCCAGCAATGTCCGGAGCGGGAGGCAAGTGGATGGTCTCCTCCGCTACGGAGGGCCAAGTCAAGAAGCTAAGGAAGGCCGGATACTTGTCTAAGGACATCACGCACCGGCTTCCCGAAAAGGGGCAGCTTCTCCCCACCCCAAGGCCCCATGAGAGGGTAGTATTTCTTCCCCACTTCCTCCACGGACTGGGTTTTCCACTCCACCCATTTGTCCGGGGGCTCATCTTCTACTACGGCCTGGATTTCCACGATCTGGCCCCGAACTTCATCCTCAACATCTCGACGTTTATCGTCGTGTGCGAGGCTTTCCTCCGCGTCCGCCCTCATTTCGGCCTCTGGCTTAAGACCTTCAACGTCAAGCACAAGGTGGTGCGCGGCAGCCAGGCGGAGTGCGGAGGCGCCATGGCGGGCAAGATGGCCAACGTCCTATGGTTCGAGGGCTCTTTTGTGGAGACCCTAAAGGGGTGGCAATCCGGGTGGTTTTACATCACCGAGCCACGCGATCCGAACTGGATCGCAGCCCCCGAGTTCCGATCCGGACCCCCCACGCGGCTTATGTCCTGGAAAGAGATGGGCCTGTCGTGGGGTGACGAAAAAGAGGTGACCGGATTGCAAACATGCATCCAGTCCCTGGTGAACAAGCCAATCCGGCTTGTTAATGTAATCCAGGTTATGCTCGTCCGCCGGATCCTCCCGTGCCAACAACGGGATTTTAATCTGTGGGAGTTCGACCCGGCGCAGCACCAAACCCTTAGCAGGCTCTTCGACACGACGTACGAAGATGCCTGGAAGGTGCTATTCAAGGGCGCTGAGGCTCCCGCATCCGCTTCCGAGGACCGCGGATACAGCTCGCAGCGTCACACTAGCGAGGTAAGCTATCTTCACCTTTTACAGGATGTTAAGCTTTTTTTCATAGTTTGACTCTATGCGGGATCTAAACTCCCTTACCTTTGACAGGCTTGGCGAGCGATATCCGGACCGATCAACTGTCCGGCTCCGCTGCCCGAAGGCCCAGCCCCAGCTCTACTAGTGAAGCTGCTGGTTCCGGCGCCTTATGTGGTGCCGGAGAAGAAGGCCAAGAAGAAGAAGACCACGGGGACTCGAAAGAGTGCCCGCAACGTGGTGGTGTCGGACTCGTCATCTGAAGAGTCCGAGACGCCCTCCTCCCGCGAAAACGGGGAGGAGGAAGAAGAAAGCTCTCCCCCCCAGCGGAGGGAGGAGAGAAGAGGAAGGCCGCCCCAACGGGGGAGGCCGAGGGGTCTAGGAAAAGGAAGACCCCTCCGCCGGACTACGCCCCCAACGCCGAAGAGGGCAAAGAGGAGTGGCCAAACAGGGCCAAGCGTCCGGCGAAACCGTAAGTTCGGATATCAGAATAACTCATGATGCAGCTTTCCCTAATGTCGAATGTAATTATGCAGTCCGCCCCGGGCCGAATTCGACGAATCGTCGGGCGGCTCCCTGGACTCATCGGACGTGAACTCAGTTCCGCCCGCTGTCTCCCCTCGCACTGCACACAACGCCGAAGTGGCATCGCGACAAGCTCCGGGGCAGGAGGAGGTAGTCCCGAAGGAGACACAAGGCAACCTCCCGGACTCCAGGAGTGAACGGGATAAGGCCCCCCAGGGCTCCAAGTCCGGCTTTGTGCCGGACACCGCGCCGGAATCTTCCATAGTTCCGGACCGCGGTAGGCGAACTCCTTCCAAGAGGAGCAAGCCTTCTGAGCCGGCGGCCTCCGTCCAACCGGAGGTGCCGGACAATCTGCTGGAGGTGCTTAACGGCGCCTCCATCGACGAGGGGCACCGTACTATTATGAGTACGGTGATCCAGAAGGTTCAGTCCGCCAAGAGCGGACTGACTGAAGCTTGCGCTAGCCTTCTAACAGGCTTCGAGGTAAGTAAAAATATGTAAAAATATTACCGCATAGACAGTAGCCCCTGATGCTCTGTTTGGCGTTTGGAAAGAAAAGCCGAATAGAGGATCTATTAAATATCGCAGGAGTCTAACAAAAAAGAGTCAACATGCGTATGCAGGCTTCGCTGCTATCCACCGCCACACTGACTGCGGAGGTGGGTGTCCTGAAGCAGGACCTCGAGCGGACCGAGCAAGAGCTCGGCCTTGCCAAGCGGTGGCTCGAGGAGGAAGAAGGTGAGAAATACCTTACAGAAAAATGCCTATAAAAAGGCTTGATTGCAAAAAAGAGTAACAGGATTGTACTGCTTATTGTAGGGGCCACGACTGAGGTGGCGACCCTTAAGCAGGCGCTATCTGAGGCCGAAAAGAAAACAGCCGCGGAGCGCATCGAGCGAGACAGACTTGGGGCTCGGGTCGGCGAGGTGCAGCAAGAGCTTCAGGCTCTCATGAAAAACATGAGAGTTTGGAGCTTGAGTCAAAGGCACAAGCATCCGAGCTCGCGACGGCCCTTGAGACTGCCAAGTCTGCCAAGGCCGAAGCCCAAAAGGCCCTCCAAGAGTTGGAGGAGATGAGGAAGATAGCAGCGGGTAAGGCATTCTTCATGCAAAGCAGAAATATAAAAGTAAACTACTTGTTACTTACCCGAATCCGGAGCTCTCCAGGGGCATTCGCAGATCTTCCCCGCAGCGTATCCGACGCCGCCGCATTCTACCGAGCTGAAGAGGGCAGCTCGACGGAGAAGGTGTTCTGGTCTTAGTATTCTGAGGCTGGACACCCTGTGCCTTTGAGCGACCAGCTAAAATAGCTGGTCGAACTCCACAAGGTGGCCGAACAGGCCATGAAGGGCTTCATAGTTCGGTTGTGGCCCGGAGAGGCCCTGCCTGGGAGCTATTTCGGGCTGGTGCAGCGGCTGGTGGAGGCCTGTCCGAGGCTCGAGGTCATCAAGCGCTCCGTCTGCATCGAAGGTGCCCGTCGGGCCCTTGCCCGTGCAAAGGTGCACTGGGGTAAGCTGGATGGTGAGAAGCTTGTGAAGGATGGGCCGCCACGGGGAAGGAGCATCGCAAGCCCGAGAACTACTACAAGGATGTTCTTGCAGGTGCCCGCCTTGTGGCGGATGAATGTACCAAGGATGTGATTTTTGAATGAACTCGCTCGTGTTTATCCAGTGCGCTGAAAACTTGTTCATATGCGCTAAGCAATGCTTATTGAATTTAAAATATTACTTTCTGTGCGGCCGTTTATCAAAAAATTGAGAGATGGCCAGTCGTCGGCTTCTGCCCCCATGCCACTAGTGCTGGGGTGTTCGGGATAAACCTGAGCGCTTTTTTCTCATAGTTGGGTCCTTCGAGGGAGGCGCTCAGCACAACGAACCAGGCAATCGGACTATAATGCTTGAACACTCTCACTTAGCCATAGAACTCTATAATTTTAAATTTCGGTGAAGCCCCTAGTCCGGAAGACCGAGTTCGGGGCACTATCCACGCCTTGGCCGGACAAAGCCAGCTCCTCGCTCGAAACGGCATAAGTCTTTAGGGACTCGAAAAACCTCTCGAACAGCGACCGGTCTCTCGCCTCATCATGACAGTTAGTTTTAGCTTTCTCCACTGAGGTGCTTAACCCAGCTGAACCGGGGCACAATCGCAGTGGTTCTCCTAGTGCTACCTTAGCCGATAGAGCGGAACGTAAGGCACCAAAACATAGGAGCCGGGCAAACCCAACTATTGACCCAAATCATGATTCGGAGCCGATGCATATAGTGCTATAAGTTCGGGGTGCCGCACTTGTGAAAGTGTACGGACTTCTCACGCCATTATGAGGGGTACTGAAGCCCCTGGCGTGTTTGCCGTACCATGGTGTACGGTTGCAATCATGTCATTTAATAAACATAAATGTGAAAAGAAGATAATGCAAAAAATAGACAAGAAGCTAAGCATTGTTTATAGAGAGGCTATTTATCAAAGCCGAACGATACAAATAGTGCGGCAAGCAAAAGATATTGGACTATTCAGTATGTCCTGACCAGGGGCAGGCCGCGGAATTGTACTTAAAACAGGTATACCGCTCGTAACAGAGACCACCTGGGAGTTCCATAATGCGGCATGGCTTGTCTGCCTCCCTGGATCTTGCATCGTTTGTGCGGCAGTCGAATTGCCGAACAGGTCGTCCAAAGTATGGAGTCCTGAAAGTAAGAAAAAATTAAAAAAAAAGATTCCGGCAGCCCCTAGTACGTTTTAAGCCGTATTTTGGGCGTGCCGTTATTGTGCCCCTTCCCCTGTGCCCATGGTATTTCAAGGGCGTAGTTATGTACGCGAGGTACTAGTTTCGCTATGTCACGAAAGCTGGGGTTGGGGCCGCATTGCTACGCTTGCTCAGAGTGTGTCAGGCGGTCCTGCTGTGGGGTACTCCGGGCGCGCTTGGCAGTGTCTGGCTTTTTAATGGCTGGACTGGAGAATTTCCTGAGAAGGCTACTTTGTACCTCCGCTGCGAGAGCCGCCGTATGCTCCTCCGTACGGAGGGAGCGTACGGTGTTTCCGTTGACCGTAATTACTCCTCGAGTGCCTGGCATCTTGAGCTTGAGATATGCGTAGTGCGGCACCGCATTGAACTTTGCGAATGCGGTTCGTCCGAGCAGGGCGTGATAGCCACTGCGAAACGGGACTATATCAAAGATTAACTCTTCGCTTCGGAAATTGTCCGGGGATCCGAAGACCACGTCAAGTGTTACTGAGCCTGTACAGTTGGCTTCTACACCTGGTATAACGCCTTTAAAGGTCGTTCTTGTGGGCTTAATCCTTGAGAGATCTATGCCCATTTTCCGCACTGTATCCTGATAAAGCAGGTTCAGGCTACTGCCGCCGTCCATGAGGACTCTTGTGAGATGAAATCCGTCGATGATTGGGTCGAGAACCAATGCGGCGAAGCTGCCATGACGGATGCTAGTGGGATGGTCCCTTCGATCAAAAGTGATCGGGCAGGAGGACCATGGGTTGAACTTTGGGGCGACTAGCTCCATCGCGTATACGTCCCGTAGCGCACGCTTCCGCTCCCGCTTGGGAATGTGGGTTGCGTATATCATGTTCACCGTCCGCACTTGTGGGGGAAAGCCCTTCTGTCCATTGTTGTTCGGCGGCTTGGGCTCCTCGTCGTCGCTGTGCAGCCCCTTGTCTCTGTTTTCGGCCCTTAACTTGCCTGCCTGCTTGAACACCCAACAATCCCTGTTAGTGTGATTGGCTGGCCTTTCGGGGGTGCCATGTATCTGGCACAAGCGATCGAGTATTCGGTCCAAACTGGACGGGCCCTGAGTATTGTTTTTGAATGGCTTTTTCCGCTGACCGGATTTATAGCCTTTGAATCCGGCATTGAATGTCGTGTCTTCATTGCTGTCGCTGTTAACGCGGCGTTTTTGCTTATTCCGACGTGTCCTGCCACTTTTGTCCTTGGTATCCGAATTACCAGGGTTCTTTGATAAGTTGTTACTGTTGGGTTTCGTAGTAATTTCAAAAAAATTCCTACGCACACGCAAGATCATGTGATGCATAGCAACGAGAGGGGAGAGTGTTGTCTACGTACCCACGCAGACCGACTGCGGAAGCGTTGACGCAACTTAGAGGAAGTAGTCGTACGTCTTCACGATCCAACTGATCAAGCACCGAAACTACGGCACCTCTGAGTTTGAGCACACGTACAGCTCGATGACGATCCCCGGACTCCGATCCAGCAAAGTGTCGGGGAAGAGTTCCGTCAGCACGACGGCGTGGTGACGATCTTGATGCACTACAGCAGCAGGGCTTCGCCTAAACTCCGCTACAGTATTATCGAGGAATATGGTGGCTGGGGGCACCGCACACGGCTAAGGAATAGATCACGTGGATCAACTTGTGTGTTCTAGGGTGCCTCTACCTCAGTATATAAAGGACTAGAGGGGGGCGGCTGGCCGGCCACAAGGGGTGCGCCAGGAGAGTCCTACTCCCTCTGGGAGTAGGATTCCCCCCCCCCCAATCCTAGTTGGAATAGGATTCGCGGAGGGGGAAAAGAGGAGGGGGCCGGCCACCTCTCCTAGTCCTAATAGGACTAGGGGAAGGGGAGGCGCGCAGCCCATCTAGGGCAGCCCCTTCTCTTTTCCACTAAGGCCCACTATGGCCCATATAGCTCCCGGGGGGTTCCGGTAACCCTCCCGGTACTCCGGTAAAATCCCGATTTCACCCGGAACACTTCCGATATCCAAACATAGGCTTCCAATATATCAATCTTTACGTCTCGACCATTTCGAGACTCCTCGTCATGTCCGTGATCACATCCGGGACTCCGAACAACCTTCGGTACATCAAAATGCATAAACTCATAATATAACTGTCATCGTAACCTTAAGCGTGCGGACCCTACGGGTTCGAGAACAATGTAGACATGACCGAGACACGTCTCCGGTCAATAACCAATAGCGGGACCTGGATGCCCATATTGGCTCCTACATATTCTACGAAGATCTTTATCGGTCAGACCGCATAACAACATACGTTGTTCCCTTTGTCATCGGTATGTTACTTGCCCGAGATTCGATCGTCGGTATTCCTATACCTAGTTCAATCTCGTTACCGGCAAGTCTCTTTACTCGTTCTGTAATACATCATCCCGCAACTAACTCATTTAGTTGCAATGCTTGCAAGGCTTAAGTGATGTGCATTACCGAGAGGGCCCAGAGATACCTCTCCGACAATCGGAGTGACAAATCCTAATCTCGAAATACGCCAACCCAACATCTACCTTTGGAGACACCTGTAATGCTCCTTTATAATCACCCGGTTACGTTGTGACGTTTGGTAGCACCCAAAGTGTTCCTCCGGCAAACGGGAGTTGCATAATCTCATAGTCATAGGAACATGTATATGTCATGAAGAAAGCAATAGCAACATACTAAACGATCGGGTGCTAAGCTAATGGAATGGGTCATGTCAATCAGATCATTCAACTAATGATGTGACCTCGTTAATCAAATAACAACACTTTGTTCATGGTTAGGAAACATAACCATCTTTGATTAACGAGCTAGTCAAGTAGAGGCATACTAGTGACACTAAGTTTGTCTATGTATTCACACATGTATTATGTTTCCGGTTAATACAATTCTAGCATGAATAATAAACATTTATCATGATATAAGGAAATAAATAATAACTTTATTATTGCCTCTAGGGCATATTTCCTTCAGTCTCCCACTTGCACTAGAGTCAATAATCTAGATTATACAGTAATGATTCTAACACCCATGGAGCCTTGGTGCTGATCATGTTTTGCTCGTGGAAGAGGCTTAGTCAACGGATCTGCAACATTCAGATCCGTATGTATCTTGCAAATCTCTATGTCTCCCACCTGGACTAGATCCCGGATGGAATTGAAGCGTCTCTTGATGTGCTTGGTTCTTTTGTGAAATCTGGATTCCTTTGCCAAGGCAATTGCACCAGTATTGTCACAAAAGATTTTCATTGGACCCGATGCACTAGGTATGACACCTAGATCGGATATGAACTCCTTCATCCAGACTCCTTCATTTGCCGCTTCCGAAGCAGCTATGTACTCCGCTTCACATGTAGATCCCGCTATGACGCTTTGTTTAGAACTGCACCAACTGACAGCTCCACCGTTTAATGTAAACACGTATCCGGTTTGCGATTTAGAATTGTCCGGATCAGTGTCAAAGCTTGCATCAACGTAACCATTTACAACGAGCTCTTTGTCACCTCCATATACGAGAAGCATATCCTTAGTCCTTTTCAGGTATTTTAGGATGTTCTTGACCGCTGTCCAGTGATCCACTCCTGGATTACTTTGGTACCTCCCTGCTAGACTTATAGCAAGGCACACATCAGGTCTGGTACACAGCATTGCATACATGATAGATCCTATTGCTGATGCATAGGGAACATCTTTCATATTCTCTCTATCTTCTGCAGTGGTCGGGCATTGAGTCTTACTCAATTTCACACCTTGTAACACAGGCAAGAATCCTTTCTTTGCTTGATCCATTTTGAACTTCTTCAAAATTTTGTCAAGGTATGTTGTTTGTGAAAGTCCAATTAAGCGTCTTGATCTATCTCTATAGATCTTAATGCCTAATATGTAAGCAGCTTCACCGAGGTCTTTCATTGAAAAACTCTTATTCAAGTATCCCTTTATGCTATCCAGAAATTCTATATCATTTCCAATTAATAATATGTCATCCACATATAATATCAGAAATGCTACAGAGCTCCCACTCACTTTCTTGTAAATACAGGCTTCTCCAAAAGTCTGTATAAAACCAAATGCTTTGATCACACTATCAAAACGTTTATTCCAACTCCGAGAGGCTTGCACCAGTCCATAAATGGATCGCTGGAGCTTGCACACTTTGTTAGCTCCCTTTGGATCGACAAAACCTTCTGGTTGCATCATATACAACTCTTCTTCCAGAAATCCATTCAGGAATGCAGTTTTGACATCCATCTGCCAAATTTCATAATCATAAAATGCGGCAATCGCTAACATGATTCGGACAGACTTAAGCATCGCTACGGGTGAGAAGGTCTCATCGTAGTCAATCCCTTGAACTTGTCGAAAACCTTTTGCGACAAGTCGAGCTTTGTAGACAGTAACATTACCATCAGCGTCAGTCTTCTTCTTGAAGATCCATTTATTCTCAATTGCTTGCTGATTATTGGGCAAGTCAACCAAAGTCCATACTTTGTTCTCATACATGGATCCCATCTCAGATTTCATGGCTTCAAGCCACTTTGCAGAATCTGGGCTCACCATCGCTTCTTCATAGTTCGTAGGTTCATCATGATCTAGTAGCATGACTTCCAGAACAGGATTACCGTACCATTCTGGCGCGGATCTTACTCTGGTTGATCTACGAGGTTCAGTAGTGTCTTGATCTGAAGTTTCATGATCATTATCATTAGCTTCCTCACTAACTTGTGTAGGTGTCACTGAAACAGTTTTCTGTGATGTACTACTTTCCAGTAAGGGAGCAGGTACAGTTACCTCATCAAGTTCTACTTTCCTCCCACTCACTTCTTTCGAGAGAAACTCCTTCTCTAGAAAGTTTCCGAATTTAGCAACAAAAGTCTTGCCTTCGGATCTGTGATAGAAGGTGTATCCAATAGTTTCCTTTGGATATCCTATGAAGACACATTTCTCCGATTTGGGTTCGAGCTTATCAGGTTGAAGCTTTTTCACATAAGCATCGCAGCCCCAAACTTTCAGAAACGACAACTTTGGTTTCTTGCCAAACCACAGTTCATAAGGCGTCGTCTCAACGGATTTTGATGGTGCCCTATTTAACGTGAATGCGGCCGTCTCTAGAGCGTATCCCCAAAATGATAACGGTAAATCAGTAAGAGACATCATAGATCGCACCATATCTAGTAAAGTACGATTATGACGTTCGGACACACCATTACGCTGTGGTGTTCCGGGTGGCGTGAGTTGCGAAACTATTCCACAATTTTTCAGATGTACACCAAACTCGTAACTCAAATATTCTCCTCCACGATCAGATCGTAGAAACTTTATTTTCTTGTTACGATGATTTTCAACTTCACTCTGAAATTCCTTGAACTTTTCAAATGTTTCAGACTTATGTTTCATTAAGTAGATATACCCATATCTGCTTAAATCATCTGTGAAGGTGAGAAAATAACGATATCCGCCACGAGCCTCAATATTCATCGGACCACATACATCTGTATGTATGATTTCCAACAAATCTGTTGCTCTCTCCATAGTACCGGAGAACGGTGTTTTGGTCATCTTGCCCATGAGGCACGGTTCGCAAGTACCAAGTGATTCATAATCAAGTGGTTCCAAAATTCCATCAGTGTGGAGTTTCTTCATGCGCTTTACACCGATATGACCTAAACGGCAGTGCCACAAATAAGTTGCACTATCATTATCAACTCTGCATCTTTTGGCTTCAACATTATGAATATGTGTATTACTACTATCGAGATTCAGTAAGAATAGACCACTCTTCAAGGGTGCTTGACCATAAAAGATATTACTCATATAAATAGAACAACCATTATTCTCTCATTTAAATGAATAACCGTCTCGCATTAAACAAGATCCAGATATAATGTTCATGCTCAACGCTGGCACCAAATAACAATTATTTAGGTCTAATATTAATCCCGAAGGTAGATGTAGAGGAAGCGTGCCAACCGCGATCACATCGACTTTGGAACCGTTTCCCATGCGCATTGTCACCTCGTCCTTAGCCAATCTTCGCTTAATCCGTAGCCCCTGTTTCGAGTTGCAAATATTAGCAACAGAACCAGTATCAAATACCCAGGTGCTACTGCGAGCATTAGTAAGGTACACATCAATAACATGTATATCACATATACCTTTGTTCACCTTGCCATCCTTCTTATCCGCCAAATACTTGGGGCAGTTCCGCTTCCAGTGACCAGTCTGCTTGCAGTAGAAGCACTCAGTTTCAGGCTTAGGTCCAGGTTTGGGTTTCTTCTCTTGAGTAGCAACTTGCTTGCTGTTCTTTTTGAAGTTCCCCTTTTTCTTTCCTTTGCCCTTTTTCTTGAAACTAGTGGTCTTGTTGACCATCAACACTTGATGCTCCTTCTTGATTTCTACCTCCGCAGCTTTCAGCATCGCGAAGAGCTCGGGAATAGTCTTGTTCATCCCTTGCATATTATAGTTCATCACGAAGCTCTTGTAGCTTGGTGGCAGTGATTGGAGAATTCTGTCAATGACGCAATCATCTGGAAGATTAACTCCCAATTGAATCAAGTGATTATTGTACCCAGACATTTTGAGTATATGCTCACTGACAGAACTGTTCTCCTCCATCTTGCAGCTATAGAACTTATTGGAGACTTCATATCTCTCAATCCGGGCATTTGCTTGAAATATCAACTTCAACTCCTGGAACATCTCATATGCTCCATGACATTCAAAACGTCATTGAAGTCCCGATTCTAAGCCGTAAAGCATGGCACACTAAACTATCGAGTAGTCATCAGCTTTGCTCTGCCAGACGTTCATAACATCCGGCGTTGCTCCTGCAGCAGGCCTGGCACCCAGCGGTGCTTCCAGGACGTAATTCTTCTGTGCAGCAATGAGGATAATCCTCAAGTTACGGACCCAGTCCGTATAATTGCTACCATCATCTTTCAACTTTGCTTTCTCAAGGAACGCATTAAAATTCAACGGAACAACAGCAGGAGCCATCTATCTACAATCAACATAAACAAGCAAGATACTATCAGGTACTAAGTTCATGATAAATTTAAGTTCAATTAATCATATTACTTAAGAACTCCCACTTAGATAGACATCTCTCTAATCCTCTAAGTGATCACGTGATCCAAATCAACTAAACCATGTCTGATCATCACGTGAGATGGAGTAGTTTCATCAGTGAACATCGTTATGTTGATCATATCTACTATATGATTCACGCTCGACCTTTCGGTCTCCGTGTTCCGAGGCCATATTTGTATATGCTTGGCTCGTCAAGTATAACCTGAGTATTCCGCGTGTGCAACTGTTTTGCACCCGTTGTATTTGAACGTAGAACCTATCACACCCGATCATCACGTGGTGTCTCAGCACGAAGAACTTTCGCAACGGTGCATACTCAGGGAGAACACTTCTTGATAATTTAGTGAGAGATCACCTTATAATGCTACCGTCAATCAAAGCAAGATAAGATGCATAAAAGGATAAACATCACATGCAATCAATATAAGTGATATGATATGGCCATCATCATCTTGTGCTTGTGATCTCCATCTCCGAAGCACCGTCGTGATCACCAACGTCACCGGCGTGACACCTTGATCTCCATCGTAGCATCGTTGTCGTCTCGCCAAGCTTATGCTTCTACGACTATCACTACCGCTTAGTAATAAAGTAAAGCATTACATCGCGATTGCATTGCATACAATAAAATGACAACCATAAGGCTCCTGCCAGTTGTTGATAACTCGATTACAAAACATGATCATCTCATACAATAAAATTCAGCATCATGTCTTGACCATATCATATCACAACATGCCCTGCAAAAACAAGTTAGACGCCCTCTACTTTGTTGTTGCAAGTTTTACGTGGCTGCTACGGGCTTAAGCAAGAACCAATCTCACCTACGCAAGGACCGGGCGTAGCCATACTTGGTTCAACTAAAGTTGGAGAGACAGTCGCCCGCAAGCCACCTATGTGCAAAGCACGTCGGGGGAACCGGTCTCGCGTAAGCGTACGCGTAATGTTGGTCCGGGTCGTCTCGTCCAACAATGCCGCCGAACCAAAGTATGACATGCTGGTAGGCAGTATGACTTATATCGCCCACAACTCACTTGTGTTCTACTCGTGCAAATAACATCAACATAAATAACCTAGGCTCGGATGCCACTGTTGGGTTTCGTAGTAATTTCAAAAAAATTCCTACGCACACACAAGATCATGTGATGCATAGCAACGAGAGGGGAGAGTGTTGTCTACGTACCCACGCAGACCGACTGCGGAAGCGTTGACGCAACGTAGAGGAAGTAGTCGTACGTCTTCACGATCCAACCGATCAAGCACCGAAACTACGGCACCTCCGAGTTCGAGCACACGTACAGCTCGATGACGATCCCTGGACTCCGATCCAGCAAAGTGTCGGGGAAGAGTTCCGTCAGCATGACGGCGTGGTGACGATCTTGATGCACTACAGCAGCAGGGCTTCGCCTAAACTCCGCTACAGTATTATCGAGGAATATGGTGGCTGGGGGCACCGCACACGGCTAAGGAATAGATCACATAGATCAACTTGTGTGTTCTAGGGTGCCTCTACCTCAGTATATAAAGGACTAGAGGGGGGGAGGCTGGCCGGCCACAAGGGGTGCGCCAGGAGAGTCCTACTCCCTCTGGGAGTAGGATTCCCCCCCAATCCTAGTTGGAATAGGATTCGCGAAGGGGGAAAAGAGGAGGAGGGGGCCGGCCACCTCTCCTAGTCCTAATAGGACTAGGGGAAGGGGGAGGCGCGCAGCCCATCTAGGGCAGCCCCTTCTCTTTTCCACTAAGGCCCACTATGGCCCATATAGCTCCCGGGGGGTTCCGGTAACCCTCCCGGTACTCCGGTAAAATCCCGATTTCACCCGGAACACTTCTGATATCCAAACATAGGCTTCCAATATATCAATCTTTACGTCTCGACCATTTCGAGACTCCTCGTCATGTCCGTAATCACATCCGGGACTCCGAACAACCTTCGGTACATCAAAATGCATAAACTCATAATATAACTGTCATCGTAACCTTAAGCGTGCGGACCCTACGGGTTCGAGAACAATGTAGACATGACCGAGACACGTCTCCGGTCAATAACCAATAGCGGGACCTGGATGCCCATATTGGCTCCTACATATTCTACGAAGATCTTTATCGGTCAGACCGCATAACAACATACGTTGTTCCCTTTGTCATCGGTATGTTACTTGCCCGAGATTCGATCGTCGGTATTCCTATACCTAGTTCAATCTCGTTACCGGCAAGTCTCTTTACTCGTTCTGTAATACATCATCCCGCAACTAACTCATTTAGTTGCAATGCTTGCAAGGCTTAAGTGATGTGCATTACCAAGAGGGCCCAGAGATACCTCTCCGACAATCGGAGTGACAAATCCTAATCTCGAAATACGCCAACCCAACATCTACCTTTGGAGACACCTGTAATGCTCCTTTATAATCACCCAGTTACGTTGTGACGTTTGGTAGCACCCAAAGTGTTCCTCCGGCAAACAGGAGTTGCATAATCTCATAGTCATAGGAACATGTATATGTCATGAAGAAAGCAATAGCAACATACTAAACGATCGGGTGCTAAGCTAATGGAATGGGTCATGTCAATCAGATCATTCAACTAATGATGTGACCTCGTTAATCAAATAACAACACTTTGTTCATAGTTAGGAAACATAACCATCTTTGATTAACGAGCTAGTCAAGTAGAGGCATACTAGTGACACTAAGTTTGTCTATGTATTCACACATGTATTATGTTTCCGGTTAATACAATTCTAGCATGAATAATAAACATTTATCATGATATAAGGAAATAAATAATAACTTTATTATTGCCTCTAGGGCATATTTCCTTCAGTTACTGCGAGCTAGCCAGCTGTCCTCTCCCGCGCAAAAGCGGGTCATGAGTGTCGTGAGGGCTGCCATGGATTTCGGCTTTTCCTGTCCCAGGTGCCGGGCAAGCCACTCGTCGCGGATGTTATGCTTGAAGGCTGCTAGGGCCTCTGCGTCTGGACAGTCGACTATCTGGTTTTTCTTTGTTAGGAACCGTGTCCAGAATTGTCTGGCCGATTCCTCTGGCTGCTGAATTATGTGGCTTAAGTCGTCGGCATCCGGCGGTCGCACGTAAGTGCCCTGGAAGTTGTCGAGGAATGCGGCTTCCAGGTCCTCCCAAGAACCGATTGAGTCTGCTGGCAAGCTGTTAAGCCAATGCCGGGCCGGTCCTTTAAGTTTGAGCGGGAGGTATTTGATGGCGTGTAGATCATCGCCGCGTGCCATGTGGATGTGAAGGAGATAATCCTCGATCCATACCGCCGGATCTGTTGTGCCATCATATGATTCGATGTTTACGGGTTTGAAACCCTCTGGGATTTTATGATCCATTACTTCATTCGTGAAGCATAGCGGGTGTGCGGCGCCTTTGTACTGGGCTATATCACGATGCAGCTCGGAAGAGCTATGTCTGTTGTGTTCGGCCCGGCCGGATTTGTTGTATCCGGAGTGAAGATCATTGTCAGATGCTGTAGGCGCCTGCGCGATCCGTAGATCGATCTTATTTGTCTTGCCTTATCCTCCAGTATGTCTCGCAGGTCGGGCGCATTTTCCCGTGCCTTAGTTGAGCGGCGTCGGGGCATGGCTTGAATGGAGGGCCGAGAGGCCTCTCTGTCGCGGCCGCAAGGTGGCCGGTCTGCCATGTCATGCGCTGGTGATGTAGGTGCTTCCTCCTCTGATCGGGGTAGCGGCCTGCGCTTCGGGTAACTCTTGAAGGGGCGTTCAAGTTCATACTCTTCGGCCGCAAGGACTTCAGTCCATCTGTCAGCTAGCAAATCTTGGGCAGCTCTAAGCTGTTACTGCTTTTTCTTGAGGCTGCTTGCCGTGGCTAAAAGCCTGTGTTTAAAACGCTCTTGTTCGGCGGGGTCTGATGGTATGACGAATTAGTCATCATCGAGGCTTGCCTCGTCTTCGGAGGGAGGCGTATAGTTATCATCCTCGACCTCTCGGTCTGCCGCCCTCTCATGAGGGCTGGCTTCTCCATCTTCCTGTGCCGAATCTTGCTGAGGTGGGTGTTCTTCAGCACTATCCGGGGTAGTATTATCTCCCGTGCCGGAATCACCGTTTTTGCTTTGGCGGGATTTAGAGCGGCGCCGCTGACGCCGGCGCTTTGGCTGTTTCTTTGCTTACGAGAGCTTGCTTTCTTGGCCCATAAATGGACATGACTGGGCCATGATGCGAATCCTTAAGTGGGTCGCATGCCGATTTAGGTGTGGCGCCGCTTGCCGCTTTATGGGGTCGTCTATCCGACCGTGCGGCTTTTTCATTTTTGGAATGCGAGGGCTCTAGGGCCTCTTCGTCGAATTCAGGCAGTAGCCTTCTTTTCGGATAGCTTTTAGTGCGGCGACTGTCGCCGTACTTATCTGTGGTATTGATTACTTTGCTCCATCTAATCTGGAGTGCATCTTCTGCTGTTTTTAGCTTCCGCTTCTGCTTTTTTAGGCTGCGTGCAGTTGCAACGAGCCTCTCGTGGAGATTCTTCTGCTCCATAGGTTTATTCAGCGTGAGGTCGTCCGGAATGCCATTTTCGCCGGAGGAGGGATGTTCGGTTTCTCTATCCGTGTTGCCCTATTCGGACGATTGCTCTGAGGCCTGCTCGTCGTCTACCGGCTCGTCCTGCTCTATGGCTGGGTTTTTGTCGAGGCGGGGCTTGGGTCGGCGTTTACGCCGACGCTTTGATTGCTTTTCGGGGGGTCGATCTCCCGTCCCATCCCCTTTTTCCTCGTTGTCGCTTCCTTTAGGGGTATCCACCATGTACACATCGTGAGATGAGGTGGCTGTCCAATGCCCTATGGGCGTTGGTTCGTCGGTATCTCCTGCATCGTCATCTATGCTGTCGATGTCTCTGGAGTCGAAGTTGAGCACGTCGTTTAAATTGTCGATAGTGGCTACCAAGTGGGTGGTGGGTGGGCTTTGAATTTCTTCATCGTCCGTATCCCATCCTCGCTGACCATAGTTCGGCCAGGGCTCTCCTGATAAGGAAAGAGACTTGAGAGGGTTCAGGATATCGCCACAAGGCGAGTGCTGAAAGATGTCTGCGGCGGTGAACTCTATTATCGGCGCCCAATCGGATTCGGTCGGCAGGGGCGCGGGGGGTTCGGAGTTCGGAAAGGAGTCCGGATCCTCAGAGTCACGGATCATGCAGAGTGCGGGGCTAGCGTTCGGCTCGATCGCATTTGAGATCGAAGCCCCCGAGGTGACGTCCAACCGCTCATCCTCGATTGGTGCAATAGGCTCCGAGTTAGGGGTCGGAACCGATGCGTGTGCGGCCTCCAGGACACTGTCCGGAGGCAGAGCTAGGTCATGCCCCTCGAGATAGTGCGGCGCGCTTGGCTGTGGCTCGAACCCGTCGAAGATCAAGTCTCCGCGGATGTCAGCCGTGTAGTTTAAGCTTCCAAACCTGACTTGATGGCCAGGGGCGTAGCTTTCGATCTGCTCCAGGTGGCCGAGCGAATTGGCCCGCAGAGCGAAGCCTCCAAAGACGAAGATCTGTCCGGGGAGAAAAGTCTCACCCTGGACCGTATCGTTGTTGATGATCAAAGGAGCCATCGGGCCTAAAGGCGACGACACAGAGGAACTCTCAATAAAAGCACCAATGTCGGTGTCAAAACCAGCGGATCTCGGGTAGTGGATCCCGAACTGTGCGTTTAGGCCGGATGGTAACAGGAAGCAGGGAACACGATGTTTTACCCAGGTTCGGGCCCTCTTGATGGAGGTAAAACCCTACGTCATGCTTGATTAATATTGATGATATGGGTAGTACAAGAGTAGATCTACCACGAGATCAAGGAGGCTAAACCCTAGAAGCTAGCCTACGGTATGATTGTTGTATATGGAGTTGATTGCCTACGGACTACAACCCTCCGGTTTATATAGACACCGGATAGGGTTAGGGTTACACAGAATCGGTTACAATGGTAGGAGATCTTGAATATCCGCATCGCCAAGCTTGCCTTCCACGCCAAGGAAAGTCCCATCCAGACACGGGACGAAGTCTTCAATCTTGTATCTTCATAGTCCAGGAGTCCGGCTGAAGGTATAGTCCGGCTACCCGAACACCCCCTAATCCAGGACTCCCTCACCGGCACTTGTCAAAAGGATGCTACACAAGGTCTTTTTTTTGGTTCATCAACTTGCTTGTTGACATTGAGGCAAATCAGCTTGATGAACGGAACACATTCCAAAATAAACGGCTAAAATTTACCTCTGACAAGTACGTGGATTTTTTTCTTACACCCTTTGGCAGATTTGGAAAGATAGAAATGCGTGTTTTTTAGCATAAATGCTTAGGCCTCCTTTGGTTCATAGGATAGAAATGTTGTAGGAATAGAAAAATCATAGGAAGTGAGATGACATGCATCTCAATTCCTATAGAGAAAGAGATGCCATTTGATGCATAGGATAAGAATTTTTTCATTGAGTCTTAGCTAATGTTTTTTTTTCTCCAAAATGTGAAGGATTGATTCCTATCCTATATAGGAATAGGAATCCATTCCTACAAACCGAAGGGCCTTAAAGGAAATTTTCCTATGCAAATCCTATCCTATAAAAATCCTATGACATTCCTACAAACCAAAAAGGAGACCTTAGGGGTTTATGACATGATCTGTAGGATCCAGGAGATAATGAGATTGAGAAAGCTGGCTTTTGTCAGAGGTGTTCAGGATGATGGTGGCTAATCTTGACTACTGTATTCTGTAAATGGGCTTCGGCCAGAACCTTGTGTCTTTCTCTTCTTCTAATAGATACAGCACCTGCCTTTTTTATTTATGTTAGAAAAGGATGTTATCCCCCGGCCTCTGCATCCAAAAGATGCATGCGGCCCTATTATTAAACAAGTTCAACAAAATACAAAGTCTGTAATCCAGAGTACAGCTCACAAAGGGAGCACAAATAAAAAAGGCTAAGCAAATAATCCTGCAAATATCATAAGTTTTGATTCATAAACAGTATGGCATATTAATGGCTACTTTCACTTGAAGGTCAGCCGAGACCTTCAAGTGGGAGGTCATCATCGTATACGGCCCTGCCGACCATAGTAGGTCATCCGCTTTCCTTGAAGAGCTTCACAGGAAGGTCTCGGCTGCCTCCCTCCCCGTGGTGGTTGGGGGCGACTTTAACCTCCTCCGTTTCGCGGAGGAGAAGAGCAATGAGCATGTCGACTTTGCACGGATGCAAATGTTCAATGACTGCATCGCGGACCTTGGCCTCCGCGAGATAGATCGGGTTGGTGCCAGATTCACCTAGACCAACCGGCAGGAGTCCCCGACCCAGTCCATTCTGGATCGGGTCCTAGTTTCCCCCGAGTGGGATCTCCGCTGCCCTCTGGCCTCCCTTCGGGTGATCACCCGGATTGGCTGCAATCACGTCCCCCTCCTCCTGTCCTCCGCTGACGAACGACCGCCGATTCCCCCTCGCTTCTGTTTTGAGACATTCTGGTTGTCCCAAACTGGTTTTGTTGCGGCAGTGGTCGCGCGTTGGGTGGAGGCGCGTGCCCACCCCCACCCCCGTCCCCCCTCGGCCATTGATGTATGGCGGCTCTGTGCTAAACGGGGACAATAGTTTATGAAGGGGTGGGGTGCCAACCTTAGGCGTGATCTCCGTGAATGCAAGAAGGCCCTGTTGACTGCCATCCAGGCCCTTGACCTGCGTGTGAATGTTGTTGGCCTCTCCCCCGGGGAGTGGCTCTCCCGCTGCGACTTAGAAGACCAACTCTCCGTCATCTACATCGACGAGGAGGCTTACTGGCGCTTGCGGGGCTCCCAGAAATGGGTCCTGCAAGGGGACGCGAACACTGCTTACTTTCAGGCCATTGCGAACGGCCGCCGTAGGCGCAACACCATCCCACTCCTTTGGGATGGCGGGACCCTCCTTCGGTCCTCTAGAGACATTAGAGCCCACGTCAACGGGTTCTACCGGGCCTTGTTCTCCCCCGCTCCTCGAAGTGGCCTCTCCCTTGCCCTTGATTGCTGGACTGGCAACCGGCGTGTCTCCGCCGCGGAGAACGTGGCCCTCACGGCCCCGTTCTCGGAGGGCGAGGTTTGGGCCGCCATTAGTACCATGAACCCTTCATCGACTCCTGGTCTGGATGGCCTCCCGGTTAAGTTCTTCCAGTCCTTCTGGAATGTGATTAAACCTGAGATCATGGCCATCTTCGATGGGTTCTACATTGGCTCCATCGACCTTGGACGCCTTAACTATGGGATCATCTCGCTCATCCCCAAAGTTTCTGGGGCCTCCGACATCCGCCAGTTCCGCCCAATCACGGTTATCAACGTGATTTTCTGGATCCTGGCCAAAGGGTACGCCAATAGGGCGACCCGGCTGGCCGATCACATTACCAACTCCAACCAGACCACCTTCATTCAAGGGCGGTATATTATGGATGGGGTGCTGGTCCTCCACGAAGTCCTTCATGAGGCCCGGTCTAAGCACCTCAGCGTGGTCTTCCTTAAGATTGATTTCCATAAGGCTTATGACACTGTTAGTTGGCCCTTCCTTCAGGAAGTTTTGCTGAAAGGATCGAGAAGAGGTGTCTAGAAGGGGGGTGATTAGACACTAAGTGCCAAAAGTTGCAGTTTTTAATTTCTTTAAGTTGAAGTGGAGTTTTGGCCCAAGTTTAACAAACACAGTACATATCAAGCAAGCATGCAAAGAGTATATGAGCAGCGAAAAGTAAAGCATGCAACTTGCAAGAATGTAAAGGGAAGGGTTTGGAGGATTCAAACGCAATAGGAGACACAGATGTTTTTGTCGTGATTCCGATAGGTGGTGCTATCGTACATCCATGTTGATGGAGACTTCAAGCCACGAAGGCTAACAGCTGCGCGAGTCCACGAAGGGCTCCACCCACGAAGGGTCCACGAAGAAGCAACCTTGTCTATCCCACCATGGCCGTCGCCCACGAAGGACTTGCCTCACTAGCGGTAGATCTTCACGAAGTAGGCGATCTCCTTGCCCTTACAAACTCCTTGGTTCAACTCCACAATCTTGTCGGAGGCTCCCAAGTGACACCTAGCCAATCTAGGAGACACCACTCTCCAAAAGTAATAAATGGTGTGTTGATGATGAACTCCTTACTCTTGTGCTTCAAATGATAGTCTCTTCAACACTCAACTCTCTCTCACGGGATATGAATTTGGTGGAAAGAAGATTTGAGTGGAAAGCAACTTGGGAAGGCTAGAGATCAAGATTCATATGGTAGGAATGGAATATCTTGACCTCAACATAAGTGTAGGTGGTTCTCTCTCAGAAAAAGTAAGTTGGAAGTGTAGGTTCGTTCTGATGGCTCTCTCCATGAATAAAGAGGAGGTGAAGGGGTATATATAGCCTCCACACAAAATCTAACCGTTACACAACTTGCCAATCTCGATGGGACCGAATTGATAAACTCGGTCGGACCGATTCAGCAAATCTAGTGACCGTTAGGATTTCCGGCGGGACCGACATGCAACTCGATAGGACCGATACGGTTAGGGTTAGGGCATAACGTAATCTCGGTGAGACCGATTACACAAACTCGGTGAGACCGATTTTGGTAATAAGCTAACCAGAGAGTTGGTCAGGTAAACTCGGTGGGACCAATTCGCTCATTTCGGTGAGACCGAAATGTTATGAAAAGGAAACAGAGAGTTTACATTGCAATCTCGGTAGGACCGATTATGCAAACTCGGTGAGACCGATTTTGGTAATAGATCCATACAGAGAGATTGCAATCCCATTTCGGTGAGACCGAGATCCCTATCGGTGAGACCGATTTGCCTAGGGTTTGTGGCAGTGGCTATGACATCTGAACTCGGTGGCGCCGGATAGAAAGAATCGGTGGGGCCGAGTTTGACTTTTGGTTTAGGTCATATGTGGATGTGAGAAAGTAGTTGAGGGCTTTGGAGCATATTACTAAGCACTTTGAGCAAGAGCCTTATTAAGCAACACCTCATCCCTCCTTAATAGTATTGGCTTTTCCTATAGACTCAATGTGATCTTGAATCACTAAAATAAAAAATATAGAGTCTTGAGCTTGGAGCTTGAGCCAATCCTTTGTCCTTAGCATCTTGAAAGGGTTCCACATCCTCTAGTCCATGCCACTTCATTGTTGAACTTATCTGAAACATACTAGGTAAAAGTGTTAGTCCAACAAGAGATATGTTGACATTAATTACCAAAACCACCTAGGGAGCACTTGCGCTTTCATTTGCTCCGGAAGGGCTTTGGCGAGCGCTGGATCACCCGCGTAATGCAGATGATTCTCTGCGGCCGCACTGCCGTGAACATCAATGGGGAGATCGGCCCTTACTTCCCCACCCTATGTGGGGTCCGTCAAGGCGATCCCCTCTCCCCATTCCGGTTCAACATGGTGGTGGACGCGCTTGCCGCCATCCTGGACAAGGCTAAGGCCGCGGGACATATTCGTGGGATCACTCCCCACCTAGCTGGCGGCTCCGGGATCTCCCTTCTCCAGTACGCCGACGACACCATCATCATGGTCGAAGGCTCGGAGACGGACATCTCGAATCTCAAGTTCCTCCTCCTCTGCTTCCAACAAATGTCTGACCTCAAGATTAATTTTGATAAGAGTGATGTGATGGTGATGGGCTACTCTCCTGAGGAATGTCTGAGCATCGCCAACCGCCTCAACTGCCGCTTGGGCTCCTTCCCCACGACCTACTTGAGAACGCCCATTAGCGATTCTAGGCTCACTGTCGCGGACTTGCGGCCGGCTGTGGCCAAGCTGCATACGCGCATTGAGCCCTGGCAGGGTAGGTGGCTCTCGAAGGCGGCCCGGACGATCCTGATCAACTCCTCCCTCTCCAGCCTCCTCTTGTTCCTCATGAGTTTCTACAGCCTCCACGAGACTCTGCACCATGAGATCGCCAAAGTCCAGTCTCGTTTCTACTAGGATGGCGACAACAATAAGCAGATATACCATATGGTTAGCTAGCCTGGCATTTGCAAGCCTCGGGACCAAGGAGGACTAGGTATCATGTGCTCGAAGCGCATGAATATTGCTCTCCTACCCCGATGGCTTTGGCGCATTTCGCAAGGGCAAGGCGGCCTCTCGTTAGATATAATCCGGGCCAAGTACCTACGTGGACAACCCCTCGCTTTCTGTCAGCGTTCAGGCGGTTCCTAGTTTTGGCAGTCGATTATCCAACTTCTCCTGGTCCTCCGCATTGGGACATCCATCTCGGTGGGTTCGGGTTCTGCGACCTTGTTCTGGTTCGACCGTTGGTCTGGTGATTCCCCCTTCACGGCGCGGTTCCCCGACCTCTTCTCCATCGTTGTGGACCCAACCATCTCCGTCGAGAGGGCCCTTATTGACTTAGGGCGCCTCGCCTTCCGGAGACCGTTCGGTCCTCCGGGATCCACCGCTTGGCGCGAGTTGCTTGATTGCATCGCCCTTCACAAACCGGCCTCGACTCGGACCCGGACCAGGTTAGGTGGCGTCTTGAGCCTTCCGGCCAATTCTCCACCAAGTCCCTCTACCAGGCCATTGCTCCCTCCATCGCCCCCCCCCCTCACGTCGGTTTGGTCCATCCATCTGCCTCTGAAGATCCGGATCTGCATGTGGCAATGGATTCCTGGACAGATCCCATCTGGGGTGGAGGTCCGCAAGCGCAACGGCCCGGGAACGGGCATCTGCCTGCTTTGCGATGTTCCCGAAGACTCGAATCACATCTTCTTCACGTGCATGTCTGCTCAGTTTCTTTGGAGCTGTTTTAGGGAGGTAGTCGGTGGCAATTGGTGTCACACCAACTTCCCCGACCTATTCGCCGAACTCCAGATATCCCCCTACCCTCTCGCCACATTAGGTGGCTTGAGATTGGGGCGCTGGCGTGGACCCTCTAGACGATCCACAATAAACTTGTGATCCAGCGCATTCCTCTTCAGCGGGCCACTGACGCTCTGTTCAAACTGTCTGGTTACTTGCAGCTCTGGCGGCCGCTTAGCCGCCCTTCGGACCGGGACGCCATCACCGCCTTCATCGCCGACCTCCGCTCGATGGCCGTTCGTCTGTCACCACCAGCTCCCCCGCCGCCACCGGAGCCTGATTAGGGCCGCTGTTAGTTGCCGCGCCGGCGCCCCTTGTGTTTTCTTTTCTTTTTAGGGCTTGTTGAGCTGTGCCCTCGGCAGAACCTATGTACTTTGTGTCGTGAGACTTGGGTGTGTGTGTGCGCTGAACTATGCTTGTACGTGTGCTCTTGGCGGTTTGCTTTATTTAAAAAGCGGGGCGAAAGCCTTTTTCGGTAAAATCGCCGTCATGGGAGATCACGAGCTAACTCGAGCACGTCACCCTCTTACCGAAAAAGGCTTTCGCCCCGCTTTATATATAAAGCACCGAACCACAAGGACCATGATACAAACTCACGCCACCACCGCACACGACACGCACACCCAAGGCGAGATACAAAGGTGTCGGGCACCGCCACACCACCCCAACGACTACCAAGCCACTACAAATGCGCGAGGACAAACTGCTTGGAGCCACCGGAGACCTCCTCCTCCGAGGGGAGGTGAGACGGAACGGCGGAACCAGGCCTCCAAGATGGTGTCCCCAAGAAGGGAACGACCACGATAGCGACCAAGGCACGCCCGCCGCCGCCACTAAGCCGCCGCCAGCAGGCTCCAGCTCGTCGCCGCGGCCGCCAGCACTGCATCCCAGGCAGCCGCCTCGACCCGTGCCGAAGGCCCCCGCTGAGGAGACAAGGCAGCCCCGTCGCCGTCAGCGCCTACCAGGCTTCGCCCGACGCGCCCTCTCTGGCGGCGGCGAGGGAGAGGAGGGAGGAGGAGGGGAAGTCCGCCGGCAGCGCTAGGGTTTCTCCCGTGACGCGCGCGCAGGGCGCGTCGCGGGAGCGAGTATGTACCTTTCCTCGCACGTCACCCTCTTCGCGTACCTCTTCGACAGTCCCATCTCTTGCATGCGCCTATTCAAATTACTGACAGTCAAAAAGAGCATCAAAAGAATCTTTGATGAAATAATAATATTTTGTACCAGTACAGGATTTATAAGCAGTGCTTAGAGATGGTGACGATAATGAAGGTGGAAGGAAGAAGGGTAGGGGAGAAAGATGACGCTTTAATTATCTTCTTGCAAGGAGATGGCCGATAGCGAGGTATGAAAATTGCCGAGGGGGAAATGAGCGGGGTCAAAGAATGATTTTGTTGCTGAAAGGAAAAACTACATTTGATTACAACACACTTTTCTTAATTAGAATATATGCTTAAGCATTGTTTTTTTATGCCATGGCAACGCACGGGCGTTCAACTAGTAAAACCAATAAAGAAAAAGATGGATTGTTTTGCGAAACAATATTTTGACCCATAGAAAGCGGGATTTTTGCTTGTGGCAATTCTCGAGCAAGTGGAGCTAAAAAAGAAGACAAAATATTTTGCCAAAAATGCAGGGTAGAATTTGTGGATTCTCGTACACAGAAGATATCAAATGGGACACATCAAACTTGCATATCTTGTGACTCATGTGTGGTATTTGAAATATCTTCCTAGTTATATTGTGAGGTGGTGAGAGCGGATCCGCCTAGCAGGGTGCTTGTCCCCGCAACATTGGCCTCGGAGTCCGGGGCCAACGACAACAACCATGATACAGATGCGACGGCTATGGCAGCTATGACGGCTACTTCGTGGTCTAGGCACAGCGTGCCTACCGTGAAAGGGTGAAGGCGCGTCGTGGCTCCTGCTCGTTTGTCGCATCCATTGCGGTGCTGGTGCCATCTGAATCCGATGACACGGTCCCTATCCTCCAAGGAGTCGGACATGCTAGATCACCAACAGATCAACACCAAGACATTGAGGAGCATGAGGAGCCGTGTCACGCCACGGAGAAGAAGGATGCCCAAGACCAGATCCTGGTGAAGCGGCAAGCTGAACCGTTCCTGCCCTCGCGGTGGAGCAAGCCCGGGCTGTCCGTGCCCTCGTCAACCTACCCCTGAAATCATTTGAGAACATGTCCGGTGCCTCCTCTGACTCATCCAGCTCCGGAGCGAGCAGATCTGTCTCGACTCCTACGTCGCCTTCGAGTGCTACTTCCGCGACAAAGAAAACAATGGCAAGGGCAAGGACGACCGCCCGTGATCCCCCATGTAAGTCGTAGTTTAGTTATGCTGTCGAACTATCTATTCTTAGTTAAATGTTGTCTTGCACTATCAAACTATCTAGTCTTAGTTAAATATTGCCTTCATTATCCTATGATGTTCGTTGTTTGATCTATATCCTATGTATGCTATTTACGTATTGCTTGTATGGATTTGAGGTTTTGGGTACGAGAAAACAGCTATGAGGGTGAATAAATAGAGGTTGATCCCGTCTGCGGATATATGAAAGATGAAATTTGTCCAGCCCGATTGAAGACGCTCTAATTCACCAAATGCTCGGATGGAGCTAGGTCGACCCCACATGCAGCTAGCGTCATCCTCGTCTCACTCTCACGTGTTCACATCACCTGGCTTCAGGAACAAAGTAAAGAGGTGTTTCTACTGTAGGCAACATCTTTTTCCCTGATGCTAGCTTGTGGTAGCACTTGCACGCAAGTGACAGACACAAAGACAGGCAAGACATGGATCCTAGCTCCTCCCAGGCATGTACGCATGCTCCTACGCAATCACCCGGCGGCCTTGCTGCAGTTAGGTGCCTCCATTATTCCACTGGGGCCATGGGAATTGATTCAGGTATCTCAAGGACCAGTCCCAGTCCCACACCATCGATCCATCAATATGATACATGCTGCCGTCGCAAGAGGCAAATGGACAGGGGGGGGGGGGGGGGGGGGGGGGGGGGGGGGGCGGACACTTCCATCGACTTGTCTTGCTCCGTCCATCGGCTTATTATCACTCGTGTTATCTTATCTATCTATCTATCTATATGATCCATCCCATAGGTTGGAATTATTCAGATACTAGTACCACCTAACGTGGCTAGCCTGGTCCCCTGGTCGGTGGGAAACCAAGGCAAGCCGGCAATATATAACTGTACTAATGAATTTCAACTATTTCCATTAACCGTGGCATAACAGACTAGTTACAACCACACAACGCAGTCACTACGTTACTGAATTTAAACTGCACAAGATCTGATTTCCAAAAGAGCAATAATAATCGATCTCATAGGAGTATTTGGTTAGTTAGCCTCGACGGTGACCAAGTAAAGTGCACTCGCCTTCGTTTCCCTCATTCGCATCCAAATGGCAATAAGAAGATGAGTGGCTCGTGTGTCAAACCTGGGATTCAGATGTTTCACAGCTGGGGAAGAAGGCCAGATCCAGGCGCTGGAACAGCAGCACACGCCACTTGTTTTTCCTTTCCCCCCTTTGCCACTGAGGCATAAGATGCTGGATCATATCAGCCCTCGCGAAAACGACCTTGCACTGATCAAGCATAGACACCCTGTCAATGAGGCGAAGAGGGCGGTTCAGATTAACCAAGGTAATGCAAAGACTTGAAAGAGCCTCAGATTGATTAGTTGTCATCTCTCTTCACAAGATTTGCTGTTGTTATGCAAGTAGAGAAAGGGGGCAATGATAGCTGCTGGCTGGAAAGGTGATGTTTTCTTTTCAAGAAAACGCAAAGGTTACAGCCCTCCTAAGAGGTTACAAACAAGGAGCAAGAATAATGCACGTCCCAGTGTGTCGGTAGGACAGTTCTAAGCCCGGTGGCACCTGCCCTAGACCAAAGCCTGGCCTCATCTTTGATTCTACCGACAAGGGTGTCAACAGAAGGCCGGCTAGAAAGGTGATGTAACTCCTCAAACACTGATTTGAACAATAAAGCTTGCTAGGGTTCATCTGCTTGCCTTAGGGTGAGGAGTGAAACTTCATTCTCCCAAAACAAGAGCGGAAGCATTTCTACTCATGTCCAAACTTTTTGTGTCTCCAACCTAATACTATTTGAGCATGCTCACACTATTCCCCCGCATATCTTTCATGCCGCTTGCTGTCCTCGCTATGTTACTGCAGCAGAATTGGTGCTGGCAATTCCAAACATATCTAGCCAGCCCCAGAGCACTGCCAGTGTTCCTGGAAAATGTTCGATGCACATATTAGTATTTTTTTTATCAATCTTCGATATATGGAATAAGTTTGAGATTCATTTGCGATCACAATAGTAAGGGAAAAAATACAGCCAATTCATTTGTGATTCTAGTTCCAGAAGGCCATTGTATTTTCGGCCACAAGAAGTCTGATCGGATAATAATTGTAAAGCAAGAAGTTAACAGTTGAGCAAAGTACCCCCAAAATGCGACTAGTCATTTAGCTTGGCGTCACCAGTTGACGCCGTGATTTCAACATCACAACTAGAAATGAAGCAAGGAACGTGCACATCAAGAGTAACAGACAACAGCACCCACTGCACGGCACATGCAATGGTATTACACTCTCTTAGTTAAGAGAAGTACTCTTACCTTTTAAAGCAGATACGGCATGATCTTGTATGACTTATGAATATGACATGAGGGTACAGGAGTAAGAAGCTTTGCCTCTTTTTTAGAGCGTCTAGATAATAAATAGAAAATCAGGTTGTATGATTTATTTTCTTTCTATAGTTTGAAACTAAAAACTGTATTTGCAAGTCGCTCAAGAATAGAAGACAAGAAATGCAAGGCAACGGTGTGAAGTGAAAGGTGCCACAGTTATAAAGATTTATGAATCAAACTGCCAATGTTAGATCCATCCATAGATTCTGAAGTTTATTATAGACTAGTATCCGCATATCTAAGTCTAATTACAACAATTAATCATACGTACTTGGTTATAGCAAACTGGTTTGCAGTAACTACACATTCACAAGATGAAATAATTAAGCATTCTTTGGTTATGTCTTGGTTCTGGCTGTTCAGTGGCGAACAGAAGTTACAGAACGCCAGCTTTCTGGACAATCTTTCTGTAGGTAAGCATCCTGAAATTGATATGCAGAACATGATATATTATGAATATGTGAGTAAAGGGCAATGGAACAATATGTGCTTCCAGAATAACAGCAAAACAATAGATTCAATAGCTAATTTCTGGAGTAAAAACAAACTGTAAACAGGTCAGTCAAGTAACTTGTGAGTAATACATTTTCAGGTCTGAGGCTGGAAGTTATCAGCACAGGAGTTTGGAAAAGACATCCAGGTCCAGCTTCCCCTGGTGAGCAGCAGGAGCCACCTCCCTCGCCAACCTTCCGACCACTCGCTCAATGTACACTACATACAGCCCATTTATGTTTTCTAGGACTTCCAGGTCTTTGCGTGCCTTCAGAATAGATCTGACCCATTCTTCAAATATTTCTGGATAACAGTTTGTAAATTTTGATCAAACTCTCTGCAATGAATTGCCGGGAAGATATAGCATAGTATGATGCACTGAAGCTCTATTAGCAGTGGTATTATTTGGATAGAGTACATTTCAGTATTTATCGATTCAAATTTGTAATTAAAGATGCACATCTATATAATAAAAAGCTCTCAACTGTGGCTGCCAACTAAAACACAGTATCTATATTTAGATATTTGATACGACACAATTTCTTTAAATCAAGTGATGCGACCCTGATATTTTTCACACTGTCATGTTGAATGTTGATAATGTCAAGAGAGGTTGAGCTAGACCAAACTTGACATGGGAGGAGTCCATAAAGAGAGACCTGAAGAACTGGAATATCACCAAGGACTAGCCATAGACAGGGGTGCGTGGAAGTTACCTATCCACATGCCAGAACCATGACTAGGTTTCGAGATCTTATGGGTTTCAACTCTAGCCTACCCCAACTTGTTCGGGACTGAAAGACTCTGTTGTTGTTTTAAGGGTTGAATGCAAACACAATTCAGAAAACTTAATAGATAGGGAAAAGGATGGCCAGGGGTAAGAAAACACTAACTTTTGTCAAATTGCTCGCAACATAGCCAAATTTTCATGTAATCAGATATGAGGAACTCGATTAATTGAATCCTGCAACACACGAATAGGATGACCACACGCAACATTTAGTTATGCAGTCAGAATCAAGGTAACAAAAAAAATCTCATACGAACTATAGAGACGACACTCCATACATGAGCACACATCGCATTCTTAATATGTAACTTTGACCGTTATTTTGTGTGTGAATATGTTACTACTTAAGAGCATGTTGTGAAAATATTTTCCATCACAAATCTAATGATAAAGTTCCGTTTCTTATATGTTACTTGTCTGACAAATTTGAAAATATATTTTCTACACCATCATCTATTTCTGAAACTGTTGCAGGAAGTAGCAACTGTTGTATATCCCCCTTCAAATATTCAGTTAATTCTACACATATCCAACCATACAGTCTGTAAAGATCAATAAGACAGGAATAAATTTGGACCAATGAAGAATAACATAGTTGATGCACATGCAGGATGCTAAAAAGTTACAGGCACCACTAAATGAGCAATCCCGCAAAACAAAAAACTAAATGGGCTGTAGGCTGTCAATTAACCAGATTTGTAAGCCAATGAAAGCTCAAACCTGTGTATCCTAATTGTGACACTTTGGGCCAGCGCCAAATTAATGGGCAACTGATCGGCTATTCAAAGCATTTTTCACTATACTGCTAAAGTGGTAATGGTAGCCTCTTCAAACTATTCTTCATCCAATATTTCAAGACTAAATGACTATGAACTACTGCACATGTAGGAATAGCTGCCCTGTGCAAACTGCTGGTATAGTTTTTCATCCAGATTTCAATGCTACAGGTCAAAACGTCTGTTATAAACTAGTGAATTAAAATAGGTACACTGAAGAACAGGTAATCATGAGTGCCTTTGGAGAAGTTAAAATTATCCGACTGTAATATAAACTAGAATGAAAAGAAGATCAGCTTAAGCTTACATAATGAACATATTGCCATGCATATCAGGGAAGGAATCATCAAATGGATCTAAGAGAAGCAAGCTTTCTGATACATTTGAGATCTTTTGAGAAACTGCAAGGATTATCCGCTGACCAATGAACTCTTCATTTCCTAACTTGCGGAACAAGTGCTGCACATTGAATTGGGCATCTGAGCAGTCAACTGGCCCTGCAAACTTGAACAAAATGGAAGGCGGCAATCAATGTACTATTGGTTGATGTTAGGAGCACAGACACATGAATGCCAAAATTCATAGTTTATCTCATTGCGTTTACTCTGCACTGAAATGACCAAAAGTAACTAAATGAAACTACAGATGTGACCACTCAGCAGATCTATTCAGAATAAAACATGATTCAAAGTGATCATGTAAAAGAATATGTTGATATGATTTGCCTATAAGAAAGAATGTAAAACAAACACCATGAAGCCTATAACTAATCTATCATACTTGGTGGGACTTCCACACGTACCCTACTAGGGAAAACCTTATACACAGAATCTTAACAGCAGCGCGGCATAAAAACAGGCGCTGCTGCTAAGTAGTAGCAGCGCGGCTACGGAAAGCTCGCTACTGGTGCAAACTTAGCAGTAGCGCGTGACGCTTAAACCGCGCTGCTACAAAAATCCACCGACAGTACACAACGACATAAGTTTACCAGTAGCGTGGCGCCAGGGAGCGCGCTGCTGCTAATGCCATAGTAGCAACGCGCTTTTTTGTCACCTCGCTGCTGCTAATTTTGAAATTGTGCATAGGGTTGGCCCGTTTAGCAATAGCGCGTGACAGGAAAGCGCGCTGTTGCTACGCTCTTAGCAGCAGCGCGCTTTCTCTCCCGCGCTACTGCTAAGACGCAGCACCCACCACCTTTTCCACCTCCCCTCCCCATCTCCTCTCCTCCCTTTCCCCTACCTCCCACATCCTCCCTCTCTCACTCTTCTTCCTTAATACTTCTCCCCCCATTACTCTCCCTCTTCTACCTACCTTTCTCTCTCTTCATTACTCCTAGCTATAACTACACCACCTCCATTAATTCATCTCCTTTCTCTTTTTCCTCCCCCCTCCACTAGTTGAAGTTGTCTCCTCCCAAATTAGCTAGCTAGGTAGATGTAGCATTTAGTTAAGTGACCTATTTACCCCCTAACTAGATCTTTCTTTGTCAAGAAGAGCTTTGTGCACTTTTGACCTCCCTACATCATCATCTCCACCGTGTGCTCGATCTCGAGATAGAGGTGTGATTAATATTTCATGCTTTTGCAAAATGGAAATATATGTTCCTATTTTGTGTACACACTTAATTAGCCATTATTATGCATGGGTCCAATGATGTAATATATATATATATGTTCCTATTTTGTATACACACTTAGCCATTATTATGCAAGGGTCCAATGATGTAATATATATGTTCCTATTATGCTGAGGAAAAGAAAAAAGGGAAACTGGTTATAGCAGTAGCGCTTTAGTGAAAAAGAGCTACAGCTAGTCAAGGTAGCAGTAGCGGTTTCTGCAGAAAATCGCTATAGCTACTCGTAATAGTAGTAGCGCGTTTCGTGTAAACGCGCTACTGCTACGTCCACTTAACCCAAAATTCTCCCTCTCCCTGCTTCATCCCGCCTCTTTTCCCCCAAATCCCCACTCTCTCTTCCCCGGCCCCGTCGCACCGCCGCGCCCGCCCCCGACCCCGGCGCACTCGCCCCCGACCCCGCCGCCCCCGACCCCGCCGCGCCCGACCCCGGCGCGCTCGCCCCCGACCCCGCCGCCCCCGACCCCGCCGCGCCCGACCCCGGCGCGCTCGCCCCCGACCCCGCCGCGCCCGACCCCGGCGCGCTCGCCCCCGACCCCGCCGCCCCCGACCCCGCCGCGCCCGACCCCGGCGCACTCGCCCCCGACCCCGCCGCCCCCGACCCCGCCGCGCCCGACCCCGCCGCGCTCGCCCCCGACCCCGCCGCCCCCGACCCAGGCGCGCTCACCCCCGGCGCCGGCGCTCGCCCCCGACCCGTCGGCCCTCGCCTCCCTCCTCTGCTTCCTCCCCTCCCAACCTCGGCCGTGGTCGGGCCTGCCTCCTCGCCCTGCACCCTCTGTAAACCACCCCCCCTCTCTCTCTCTCTTCTAGCTAGGGTTAATTTACTTAGGTTTTAGTTATGTTAATTAGGTTATCTATTTAGTTATGAATTTAGATAGGTTTCAAAATTTGCTGAATTTATATGCAAATTTGAACTGGACATGTGATATGTGGATATGTCATGTTTTGGACATGTCATGTTTTGGTAAATGATCCGAGTTGCCTATGTTACGCCAGAATGTTGATTCATTTCCGTTCCGGTGAATTTCAGGCGCTCGATATGTCCATTTTTTAGCAAAGGTCATGCCGAAATTTCCCGTGAATAAAGGCATGATTTGTGCTACATAGTTGGCATATCGAGTGCTGGCACATAGATTTCTTTTTTATCTCATTTCTCATTTATTCATACTTTTAGAAATAAATGAGGACACTTAATCATAGGAAACATGTCGAACAACGAAGAAACTGAGCCTTCTGACCAAGATGCAGACGAGATGGATTATGAGGGTGAACAAGACTACCTCGACTTTTTGACTGCTAAGCAAGGTTTGCAGGTCCGCCTCGATGATGGTACTGACGCCGACACCGACACCGACGGCGCCGACACCGATGGCGGCGCCGAGACCGGTGGGGAAGGTACCGCCGGGGAAGATACCGGCGCCAATGCCGGTACCGAAAAGAGGCATAAGAAGCAGAGGATACGAAAACCTAACAAACTAGGAATTGGACGACTTGTGATCACAAAGATGGCACCTAGCAAGTTTGAGCCGTTAGAGCCGGAAGAACCTCGCAAGTGCTATGGGAACCAAGTAGGATGCATCCTACGGGAATGCGCGAGCATCAATGACGATGACTTAAGGAGTAAAGAACATTTGACGCAGTTGCTCCTAACGAAGTTGCACAAGAGATTCAAGTTCCTCGATCGGGATGATAACATAGAACAACCGTGAGATGATCCGAAGATGAAAAAGATTAACAATCACGCCATGGGCATGTTCAGCAATGATTTGGCCTCCTGGAAATCGAGGGTGAAACGAGCTATTGAGGCTGAGGAACCCCTGTCCAAGATTCTGGAGGAAAATCCGACACTTACGGAAGAGGAGTTCGAAAAGTTCAAGGACACTTGCGCTACCGAGGACGCCAAGGCTAAGGCTGCGAAATTCAAGAGCCTTCAGCAAAGGAACACGGGGAAGCATCGCCTCGGAAGCCGTGGCTACCTCGGTAAAAGGCCCATATGGGATAAGGAGGACGCGGAACGTGAAGCCGCGGGTCTCCCAGACCCCTTCGCGAAGTTCACCAACCCCTTGGAGCATGACTTCATCAGGGCCTGCTACAAGTGGGACAAGGAGAAAAAGGTTTTTTACACGGACAAGATCACGAGGAAATTGATTAGACTACTGGAGAAGCAACACCAGCTTGCAGCCGAAAACCCTACTTCTCCGATGAGGCCCAAGTGGGACACCCCTCTCAACCGGGCCTTGAACGAACTTAAGGGACTCCCTTTGGGCCAGCGGACGCAATATGGTCGTGTGCACGGCGCTGGAGATGGCGCCACGTGGAAGGTGTTTTACAACGAGGGCCCGAAGGCCAAGAAGCAGAAAAAGAAGTTTAGTCAGGCGGACATCGACGCGAAGGTGAAGCTTGCGGTCGAGAAAAAAGTAGCTGAGGACGCGAAAAAAGCAGCCGAGGACAAATATGAGTTGCTACAGCAGGCAGTCAATGCAGCTGTAACTGCCTGCAGAAATGATTTTGCTACTAACTTGGTTCCAGTTATCATCAACTGGACGAAGGAAAATCCAGACAAGACGGTACATGATTTCCCGTTGCCCAGTTTCGTCGGGAGCAACTCCATGAACAACAACACCATCGCACCATCACTTGCTCACGCAATTGGGCCTCCTCTCGCAGCCGCTCCCGCTCATAGCAGCCCGTCCTCAGTCTCTGGCGCGCTTGGTGGGCCTTCGTCTTTGGTTGAGCTCGACGCCGTCACGGCAATTACATGTCGCACCAACATATATATATATAATATTCCATTTTTGTTGCCTTTCGGATGTTTTACGCCACAGACATATGTGTTTGCAGGCGAAAGAAACCTCGTGCACCATACTCTACTTGATCAAAGGCCAGAAGGTGGACGTGGGAAAGGGGATGATAATGGACCCCTTGCAACCCACGTTCCACAACCAGCCGATCCCTGCTGGGCACTTCAGGGTTAGCTTGTCCAGTGTGAAATCAGGGCACGAGGATTTGCCTCCTCCAGTACAGCATGTGGGAGCGGACGACGAGACCCCGCCGCGGATTGGAAGCTGCAAGGGTTGGGTGCTGCTATGGCCGAAGAATCTTATTCGTCTGGAGCCGGCCGAGAGCACACCAATAACCACACATCAACAAGCATGTGCGGAGACCACCACCCCGCTTACGCAATTACCAGCTCCTGTAGTGCCGGGTGAGAGCGGCGGACGACATGATGAAGGGGGTGCAATAGTGCTGGCTGATGTAATTTGTCCTGTAGAACAGAGAATGGATGATGAGACGGAGGTCGGCCCTATGGATTTCCTCAATACAAACGCGTATGACTGTGACATAGAATTGATGAGTCAACCATATGACGAATCGGGCTATCAGCTTGCTAATGAGGATATGGATGATATGCCCGGGCAGGAAGGTCGTAGCAGGGATTGCAAAAAGTCTCTCTTCATGAAATCCTCACAGGACACACCTGAAGATGCCGCCTCAACACAGGCTCAACTATCCCAGCGCGAGGGTCGTACAGTACTTAGCCCGGGAACACTGGGGCAGGGGTTAAGGAAGGGTCTAGAAGGTGTGCCCAAGAAAAAGGAGAGAAAGAGATCGGGGAAGATAGCTGCCTCCAAACAAGCCAGAGCACATAGCAGCCAAACGATGCATTCTGAAGAGCGTGTACCCGTGAAAGGTGCGGCCATGTTCCATCTCACGGGCGAGCCGATGCTACCGCCGAAACCGCTGCAGGCACTAACAGGGGATCTCAGGAGACTGCACGACCATGTGATGTCGACTGAGAAAAGCCTACTAGCCTCAAAGGATCCAGGATATCCGACATACGCGGCTCGTGTGCCTGAGGGGAAGTGCTACGTCGAGACACGGCCCGCGGAGGTGTTCTTCCTGCGGTTTGACCATATCTTTGAGATGTTTCTGACAAGGCGGCTCGATTTTACAATCGTCCGCCTTTTTGCGCTACATATGAGCTCTGTCATGAACAATGAAGAAGTCTCGCAAATCTGTGTGGCGGATCCGTACTACATGCACGAGTCTTTCTTGAGTCTCGGCGACTTTGAGCGTGAAACTGCTAGGGACTACCTCCAAAACTTCATGGTACAGAATAAGGACCGGGAAATTGTCCTCGTGCCTTATCATCCAAAGTAAGTCAGTTTCAAACAACCCTTTCATACATTTCAATCATTCCTTCTCTCTCTATGGGGAATAATTTGAGGTGTCTTTTCCCCGCAGCAACGGGCGCGCCGTCCTTATCGTTCTTTATCCGCAAGTCTCCCACGCCGTGTATTTTGACCCTTCCAGAGACTACGAGAAAAAAGACTACACCCACATAATGAATATTCTAGATGATGCTCTCCAAGGCTTCAGCTTTAGAGGTGGCCACATGCAGATCAGGAAACAAAGGAACAAGAAGATGGGTTTCGCGCATAAAACTAACTTCTCCTGCATCCAAGTCCCAAAACCAAGCAAGAAGGATGGATTGTACATCCTCCATCTCATGATTCAGTTCAACACGGATCACCAAAAGCTTCGCATGAGAAGCAGAAATGATGATCATATCCACAAGTGGCTAGAATCTCATGGAGAAGTGGATTATAAACTTAGAGATGACTTCTTTCGCATCCAAAGCGACATTGCGAGGATCATCATGAAAGAAGTCGTCGATGAGAAGGGGATGTTCCACCACGGCCCTATATCGCGAGCTGACGTCCGAACTCGCATAGGCATGCAACGTCTAGACCTCACGCCGTTCAAGAAGCTAGGGTCCATCCTCGATGATATGGAAGGATGGAACTTCTAGTGATTTATGATGCCGATGATGATGATATGTGTCGGTTGAACTTGTATACTATTTGTAGCGATGCAACTTTGTGATGTCCACGATCCCTGCCGAACTTGCGTAACGCTACTTTGTTAGTTTGCGTACGATGACCTGCGTACCTCTAGTTAATTAATTTGCGTACTGTATGTTGCATCTAGTTGCTAACCCTTTCTTTTTCGGTGTTCTCTAGTATATTTTGTTGCATATATATGATTGTACATCCTCTTCATGAACATGCATCTCTAACAGGTACCTAGTTTCTTGATGGCGAGATGGAACTGCTATGTCGTGTACAAAGGGAAGGTTCCGGGGGTGTACGACGAGTGGCATGAGTGTCAGGCGCAAGTGAATGGGTTCTCGGACGCCAGCCATAAAGGCTTCAAAAGCAGACAAGAAGGAGAAGCTAGTTACTTGAGGTTCACGCTAGCGCGAGAGAGGACTCGTAACCGCCATCTCATGTACTGCATAGTTCCGCTCTCACTCATAGTGATAGCTCTTCTCGCGTATACCTTTGTTTAGATGGATGACGTTGTAGTTGCAAGTATTCGAGACTTGCATGTATCACTATTTTCGAGATGATCACAAGATACCACTTTGTGTTGGATGATGATTATGACGAGACTATTTGTATGTATATGCTATGATTACATTTGTGGTCTCGCAGGCATTTGTATGTGTATCATGATGACATTTGTATGTGCTAAAGATTCTTCTATAAAGCCTGTTCAAATACAAAACAAATATGCCAAAAAAAACAAAAAACTACTAAAATTAGCAGTAGCGAGTGGAGAAAAGTTAGCAGCAGCGCGGTTGTAGCAGTAGCGCGCACAGGGGAAGCGCGCTATAGCTATTAGCAGCAACGAGGTTCCTTTAAGAGCGCTGCTGCAACACTTGTGTAGCAGTAGCGCGGGTGGACCAGCGCTACTGCTATACGTTAGCTGTAGCGCCTTATTAGTAGCGTCGGCCCCCGCGCTACTAAAAGGCCGAAAACCCGCGCTGCTGCTAGGCTTTTCCCTAGTAGTGGTACTACAAGTTCAATTTTGATACACAGGAAGTATTTCACGTTATTTTGTGGACAACATATAAATATATAAAGTAAACATACATTGTTATCTCTAGGTAGGATTGGAAATTTGTTTGACGATAAGTTGGGATGGAGGCTGCAAGCTAGAATGCTACCTAGTGTACTGTAAACCGAAATAATAAGGAAAGCATAATTTATTTCACATTGAATATCCCCCAGAGCATATCATCGATGATTTTACAGCATAACTTAGGGCTGACCTCAAGAAAGCCATGACCCTGAGTAAAATACTACCAGATAGTTGGAGCATAAAACAACTTGCGCTATATTGATGTACTGCAGAAGAGCCTGGGATTGTGGTCGCAGTAAATATTTACAAATTTGAAAACACTCTGTATGAACTAACTAGAGCAACTTGCATGCCAGAAATCTGTATCAGGCATAAGGTTGCATTGCATGTTTCTGTCAGATCATCACCTTGTGTGTACTGTTCTGAAAGAATATAGACAAAACATCCAAAGTACTTAAAGAGTATATCAAATAAGTATCACCTGAATCCGAAGTACCAGCATTTTCAGGAATGGTGCACATCCTTTTCATCAAACGTGTCACTAAACCATCAATTATCTCCTCAACCAGTTCATTTTCCCTTTTCGACGATAGAATGTTCTTCAGTAAAGCTGAAAGAAAAAAAATTACAAATTGATAAAAGACTGTTGTCTCAACCAAATATGGATTCAACAGATAAGATAAACAGAAAATTTCATCATTAACATAATGGTAATTTTGTCTGCACTGTATTTTGAACATGCATGTTTTGGTCTGACATTGCAGATTTAAGAACTCAAAAAAGATTCTGGATCACGCTACAGTGGTGTACGTCTATAGTAAACAGTAAATAGCAACCCTACAACAGAAAATAAGGCTGGAAGCTGGAAGTGAATTTGTAAGTCATATTCTGCAGAATATGGCAATATTGATTTGTTGCCTAGATTCCATGCCATTGGTCTGGAAACGGCCTCTTGCAGAAATGCCGGGAAAGGCTGCATACGGAAGACCCAAAGTGGTCGGACCCTTCCCCGGACCCGCTACGTGCACCGGGCTACCCTTTTTTTATTCCATGCCATTGGTTTGCCATGTCAACACACTGAAAATTATGAGCACCATGATTTATTATGTACATGTAAGGTGTGTCTGCGTGTCTATTCTATCCTGCTTGAATTGATAAGTGTTAACTAATAGGGTACTAGACTTCTATATTATACAATCTGGAAAGAGAAATCTAAAATTGGCCTTTGTGTCCCATAAATTTCATTATTTCAAACAACCACATCATATCCTGCATTCTTTGAGCATGTAAATGTACATATGGACCAAATGGTGATAGTTCAGCACAAATGAAATGTAGAAGGCTGAATTTGTAGTGTAGATAAGTTTGTGTTTTCTTCCTTCAAATATTATACCCATGAAAATACTAAAACTTGAATGTACAGTAATTATTTCGGATCAATACACACCAAGGCGGAATGTCGTGTTCATCATAGTCGAGTACTTCCTTAATATCTCACTGGATTACACATCACACTATGCATAGCTTAGATTATCGGTCAGATTCAATGATGAAATTATAGCAGAATTCTGACTTACACAAAATGAAGTCTACTGCTTGGTGAGAGAATGTAGCAAATGTGGAGCAAGATTCTTTCTGCACAAGATAATCCAACGTTAGAAACATAGAAGAAACAAAATATGGGAATCTCAGTTACAATGAGAGGATACAATTATACTTTCGCAAAAATCCCATCTGATAGCTCTACCAGGAAATCAGTTGACAAGCTAAGCTGTTGTATCTCATCCTCGCTATTGAACTCTGCACAATCAAATGATTCAAACGAAGGTTTAAGCAGATAAAATTTTGCTGCAGTAACCTGAAATAGAGAGTTGTAAGAGGGGAACGATCCAAACTTCCAAATGGCGCACAGTTCATACACACTCGTGGAACAAAAAAATAAAAAGTTAAAGCATAAGGATATGTTCTGAGTAGCACCCACCCATCAAACTAGTGACGGGAAGAGATCGATCCAGTCTCCGTCGCTTCTCCTTCCACCGCGCTGTTGCGATTAAATTACAAAACACGATTGTTAAAATTTGGGGGGTTGCATAGTAGCCAATTAGTTTCATCTCGATCACAGACTCTAAAACTGTACCCAATCTGAGGAACCTCCTCCGCAGCACCTCGTCGACCCAATGCTCTCCTCCACCCGTTGGAGGCGGCGGCTGCAGGTCGCTGCACCCGTCGAAGAAGTGGCAGCGGCATGACGCAAGTGGCGGCTCCATCGCCTCCCCGCGCACCCCATCTGATCGACAACACATCTAAGTCACACCAACTGGGCGCCGGAAACCGAACGAACGCGGGCGTGCGCACTTACCTTGGAGGAGCTTGAGCTCTTCGCGGAGGCGGAGAATCTCGCGCTTCCGCTCCTTAGCCTGGGTGGGAGAAGAGGATAAAGTGAGATAAAGGTGGAATTAGAGGTTTGTGGTGAGAGGGGACGGGGGGTGAATGAGACCTTGCGCTTCCAGTGGATAAGAGGCGGGGAGGAGGTGCCTGCGGCGGCGGCGGCGGCGGCGGTTGTGGAGGGGAGGCGTTTGTAGTGGATGAGAGCCATTGCGAGGGCTGCCTTCAGCGATGGCGAGTCTATCCGGGATGAGGATGCGGCCAGCGGCGTCGCCGTCGGCGGGCGGGAGGCGGGAGCCATGGCGATTTCGGCGACGAGCAGGAGGGAGAGAGCGAAAGCCCAAATGAGAAACGGAAGCACAAGAGAGGGCAATTTGAAATTCGTAATCAAAAAAGCTCCGCTATACCACCTATATAACCAAGGATCTTTCTGTCTAGGACACATCTAGATATAACATAATTATGTCATATCTAACCTTGTATCCACTATATTTATGGTCTATTTTTTTTGTCCCAGATTTTTTTGTTCCTTATTGCTGTGTTATTTATGGAAACTTAGATGTGACATCCTTAAAGAACATCTAGATGTGAATTAGACAAACTATATAACCAAACCAGGGCCATTACACTTCAGAATCTCAACGCCTGATAGGAGACGGCCTCGAATCCATTGTCACAAGAAGATCCTAATTTTGAGAGGGAGGTGAATCTTTCAAATGAAGGAGAGCGCCTCATGGCCAGGAGAGGGGGCGATGGCCAGGTACAGCGATTTGGTGGAGAATTGACCGGAAGGCTCTAGCCGCCATCTGGCCCGGTCGACGTCTGCGGTTAGATCAGGCTCGTGGAGTGCAATACAGTCGAGCAACTCCTGCCAGTCTGCGTTCTCAGCCGGGCGAAAGGGTCTCTAGAACGCAAGTTGCCCTAAGTCAGCGAGGGCGGACGCCACGGAGATCCGGAGGGCAACCGCGATGGAGAACAAGTCTGGAAAGCGGGCTGCAAGAGGCGTGCCTCAGTCCACCTATCGAACCAGAACAACGTGGCGGTGCCGGACCCAATCGTGATTGACGTCCCGATTCGGAGGACGGGAAGGAGCTAAATGATGGATTGCCAGAACTGGGAGCCCCCCAACCGCTGGCAGAAGGCGAGGGGCTGGCCGCGGAGGTATTTCTGCTGAATGATGCGAAGCCATAGGCCGCCATCCCCGTTGGCAATCCGCCAGAGCAACCGGGTCAGGAGGGCAATGTTCATGCGTTTGGAGGACATAATCCCGAGTCCGCCCTGGTCGCGAGGTTTGCAGATCTCAGACCACCTGACCATGTGGTACTTCTGCTTATCACCCTCGCCGGCCCAGAAGAAACGCCCCACTCTGCGGGCCTGAAGAAGACTCAAACCATATCTTCTTTACCTGCGTGTCCGCGCAGTTTCTATGAAGCTGTTCCCGCGGGATTGTGGGCGGAAGCTGGGACCACAACAACTTCCCCGCTATCTTTGCCAAACTCCAGGCGATCCCACCCGTGTTGCGCCACATTAGGTGGCTGACCATTGGGGTCCTTGCCTGGACGTTGTGGACTGTTAGGAATAAACTTGTGATTCAGTGTATCCCTCTTCGTCGTGCTACTGATACTTTGTTCAAATGGTCTGGTTACTTGCAACTTTGGCGGCCGCTTAGCCGTCCCAGGGAGAGAGACACCATCACCTCCATCATCACTCAGCTTCGCGCGATGGCTCTCCGGTTGGCTCCTACGCTTCCCCACTGATACATCTCCGTCGTATCTACTTTTCCAAACACTTTTACCCTTGTTTTGGACTCTAACTTGTATGATTTGAATGGAACTAACCCGGACTGACGCTGTTTTCAGCAGAATTGCCATGATGTTGTTTTATGTGCAGAAAACAAATATTCTCGAAATGACTTAAAACTCCACGGAACATTTTAGAAAAAATAATAAAAATTCCTCGCCAAAGATGAAGACCAGGGGCCCACACCCTGTCCACAAGGGTGGGGGCGCCCCCCCCCCCCTCTAGGGCGCCCCCCTACCTCGTGGGCCCCCTGGATGCCCTCCAACGCCAACTCCAACTCTATATATCTCCTTTCGAAGAGAAAAAATCAGAGAGAAGAAATCATCACGTTTTACGATACGGAGCCGCTGCTAAGCCCTAAAACCTCTCGGGAGGGCTGATCTGGAGTCCGTTCGGGGCTCCGGAGAGGGGGATTCGTCGCCGTCGTCATCATCAACCATCCTCCATCACCAATTTCATGATGCTCACCGCCGTGCGTGAGTAATTCCATCGTAGGCTTGCTGAACGGTGATGGGTTGGATGAGATTTATCATGTAATCGAGTTAGTTTTGTTAGGGTTTGATCCCTAGTATCCACTATGTTCTGAGATTGATGTTGCTATGACTTTGCTATGCTTAATGCTTGTCATTAGGGCCCGAGTGCCATGATTTCAGATCTGAACCTATTATGTTTTCATGAATATATGTGAGTTCTTGATCCTATCTTGCAAGTCTATAGTCACCTACTATGTGCTATGATCCGGCAACCCTAAAGTGACAATAATCGGGACCACTCCCGGTGATGACCATAGTTTGAGGAGTTCATGTATTCACTATGTGCTAATGCTTTGTTTCGGTTCTCTATTAAAAGGAGGCCTTAATATCCCTTAGTTTCCGATAGGACCCCGCTGCCACGGGAGGGTAGGACAAAAGATGTCATGCAAGTTCTTTTCCATAAGCACGTATGACTATATACGGAATACATGCCTACATTACATTGATGAATTGGAGCTAGTTCTGTGTCACCCTATGTTATGACTGTTACATGATGAACCGCATCTGACATAATTATCCATCACTGATCCGGTGCCTATGAGTTTTCCATATACTAGTTTACGCTAATTTACTTTCCCGCTGCTACTATTACAATCACTACAAAATACCAAAAACATTACTTTTGCTGTCTTTACTTTTGTTACTGCTACCACCACTATCATATTACTGTGCTACTAAACACTTTGGCGGAGATATTAAGTTTTTAGGTGTGGTTGAATTGACAACTCAGCTGCTAATACTTGAGAATATTCTTTGGCTCCCCTTGTGTCGAATCAATAAATTTGGGTTGATTATGGATAGTCAAATAATGGGAAAAATTGGATTCAATTGTCAACTGGTCCTATCGAAAGTAGGATTGACGAATACTCTACCCTCGAAAGCTGTTGCGATCCCCTATACTTGTGGGTTATCAAGACTAATTTCTGGCGCTGTTGTCGGGGAGCATAGCTCTATTCTTTGAGTCACTTGGGATTTATATCTGCTGGACACTATGAAGAACTTGAAAGACGTTAAGACAACAATTTATCCCTCAACTACGAGGGGGGGTAAGGAACTGCCATCTAGCTCTACACTTGATTCACCTTCTGTTATGAGTAAGCTAGTGACACCTAAACCCGCTTCTGCTATTCGTTCTGATATGTCGCATGTTATTGATGATGCCACTTCTGCTATGCATGATACTTATGATGAAACTGTTTCTATGCCTGATACTACTATGCCCTTTGGTGAATTTCTTGATGAACAAATTTCTAGGGCTAGAGAAAAAGAAATTATTGAATCTGAATATGATGATGATAGTGATGATGAAAATATGCCTATTATCCCTGAGGGTTATCTTTTTGATATGGAATCTTCTGCCGCTATTTTAGCTTGCAGGGATAGATATGAGCTTAAGAGGTTATTAGTTAAATGGAATAAAGAATCACTTAGAGATAAAATGAAACCCGACCCTGCTTTTGCTACTTCACCTATATGTGTTCTTGGTAAGGATTATGAATTCTCTGTTGATCCTGATATAATTACTTTGGTTGAATCTGATCCGTTTTATGGCTATGAATCTGAAACTGTTGTGGCACATATTACTAAGTTAAATGATATAGCTGCCCTGTTCACTAATGATGAGAGATCGCGTTACTTCTATATACTCAAAATATTTCCGTTCTCATTAAAGGGTGATGCTAAGATATGGTTTAATTCTCTTGATTCTGGTTGTGTGCGTAGTCCCCAGGATATGATTTATTACTTCTCTGCTAAATATTTCCCTGCTCATAAGAAACAAGCTGCTTTGAGGGAAATATACAACTTTGTGCAAATTAAAGAAGAGAGTCTCCCACAAGCTTGGGGGAGGCTTCTCAAGTTACTTAATGCTTTGCGTGATCATCCTCTTAAGAAACCTGAAATACTTGATATCTTTTATAATGGACTAACCGATGCTTTCAGAGATTACCTGGATAGTTGTGTTGGTTCTCTTTTCAGGGAAAGAACACCAGATGAAGCTGAAATTCTATTGAATAATATATTGACAAATGAAAATAATTGGGCACCTCCTGAGCCAGCTCCTGCTCCAATTACTGAGCCTATTCTTAAACCAACTCCGAATAAGAGAGGTGTTCTATTCCTCAGTCCCGAAGATATGCAAGAGGCAAAGAAATCTATGAAAGAGAAAGGTATTAAAGCTGAAGATGTTAAGAATTTACCTCCTATTGAAGAAATACATGGTCTTAATATACCGCCTATTGAAGAAACATATGATCTCAATTCTTTATTTATTGAAGAACCTCCTGATCCCGATATCTCGACAAAGGTAGTAAAGAGAAATTCTCTCTATAGATATGATAAAGCTGGAGTTCCTCCTACTAAAATTGCTAGTCAGTGCTTGGATGAGTTTGATAACTTTATGTTTAAGCAAGACGACTTCAATGCTTATTTTGGTAGACAATTAAAAGAAAATGCTTATATGATTAGATGCTTGGGTGATTATATGGCTAATATTAAAGGTGAACTTAAACTTGTTAGCAAACATGCTTCCATGGTTACCACGCAAGTAGAACAAGTGCTTAAAGCTCAAAAAGAAGTGCTTGATGAAATGAATAGTAAGAAAAATGATTATGCTGTTAGAGTGGCTACTAGAACTGGTAGAATGACTCAGGAACCTTTGTATCTTGAAGGCCACCCTAAGAGAATCGAGCAAGATTCTCAGAGAAATAATATTGATGTTCCTAGTTCTTCTAAAAAAAAGAAAAAGAAACATGATAGAACTGTGCAAACTTCTAGTGAACCTATTGCTGAACCACCTGATAATCCAAATGATATATCTATGTCTGAAGCTGAAACACAATCTGGTAATGAACATGAACCTAGTGAAAATATTAATGATGATGTTCATGATGATACTCAACCTAGTAATGACAATGATGTAGAAATTGAACCTGCTGTTGATCTTGATAACCCACAATCAAAGAATCAATGTTATGATAAAAGAGACTTTGTTGCTAGGAAACATGGTAAAGAAAGGGAACCTTGGGTTCAGAAACCCATGCCTTTTCCTCCAAAACCATCCAAGAAAAAGGATGATGAGGATTTTGAGCGCTTTGCTGAAATGATTAGGCCTATCTTCTTGCGTATGCGATTAACTGATGTGCTTAAAACAAATCCTTATGCTAAATATATGAAGGATATCATTACTAATAAAAGAAAGATACCAGAAGTTGAGATTTCCATCATGCTTGCTAATTATACTTTTAAGGGTGGAATACCAAAGAAACTTGGAGATCCCGGAGTACCTACTATACCTTGCTCCATTAAAAGAAATTATATTAAAACTGCTTTATGTGATCTTGGAGCCGGTGTTAGTGTTATGCCTCTCTCTTTATATCGTAGACTTGACTTGAATAAGCTGACACCTACCGAAATATCTTTGCAAATGGTTGATAAATCAACTGCTATACCTGTCGGTATTTGTGAGGATGTGCCTGTTGTGGTTGCAAACGTTACTATTTTAACGGACTTGGTTATACTTGATATTCCCGAGGATGATAGTATGTCTATTATTCTTGGAAGACCTTTTCTTAATACTGCAGGGGCTGTTATTGATTGCAACAAAGGCAATGTCACTTTTCATGTTAATGGTAATGAGCATACGGTACACTTTCCGAGGAAACAACCTCAAGTTCATAGTATCAACTCCATTGGAAAAATTCCTTTGATTATAATTGGAGGTTTTGAATTTCCTCTTCCTGCTGTCAAAAAGAAATATGATATACTTATTATAGGGGATGTGCATATCCCCGTTGAGGTAACTTAGTGTTATTCGAAATTTCTCCAGTTTCATGATTATCGGAATGAGTTTGTTAACAAGACTTGATCAACCTTGTTAGTCGATTCTTTTTGATGAGCATGAGATGGATGAAACTAGAAGCACAACCTTCTGTACCCTCTCTATATTTTCTGTTAATTAGTAGAAATAAAGTAAAAATAGTATTTTTCTGTCTATTTCCTGACTTATCCGTGCAATATAAAAATATCCCGAAAATAAAAGTCCTCAGAATGACATGCCAATTTAATATGATTTTCGGGGAATATTTGAGGATTTACTGTGCAAAAATTACCGCGGGAGGAGCTGCCACCTGGCCACGAGAGTGGTGGGCGCCCCTGCCTCGTGGGCCCACGGTGGCCCTCCTCCACTTATCCCAGCACCCATCTTCTTCCTCTGTCTCGCACAAACCCAAAAAACCAACTCAAGCACGAGTTCCAGCCACTTTTGCTGTGATTTTCGATCTCCTTGCTCAAGCACCTCTCGCAAAACTGCTTGGGGAGATTGTTCCTTGGTATGTGACTCCTCCAATGGTCCAATTAGTTTTTGTTCTAGTGCTTTATTCTTTGCAAATTTGTGGTGCATAGGTGACCATGTTCTTGAGCTTGCATGTCAAATTTATATGGTTCCAAGTAGTTCTAATGCTTGATATAGGCTCTAGGCACTTGTAGGAGTAGTTGCTATCATTTTTATTGAAGTTGGTTCACTTTTGTTTGAAGTTACTAAAAATTTCAGATTATTTCAGAAAAATAATGAGGAGACTTTTGAGGGGTTCATCGAGCCGAATCTCAAAGGATAAACAAAATGAAGAAGCTCAGAGGCCCAAATATAATTTGCCTCGTACCGCGGAGATCCGGCCGTGTGAATGGCCTTCTGATAATTTCTTGAGAGAGGCCGGGATTTATGAGGATTTCTATTCATTGATTAAGAATGCTGGCCTCACCGACTTTGTCCGCGACCAACGTCCACAGTATCTCTTACTCACAAATACTTTTGTGCAAAACTTCTACTTTTTCCCTAAAGAGTCACCTCCTTCAGTAGAGTTTCATTTATATGACGTTGTGAAGAAAATGCCATTGTCTGAATTTTGCGCAGTCTGCAACATACCTCCTGATGGTATCTTAGAGGAACCACCTCGTAAAGAGTTGTAACCATTTATTAACCTTATCTCTATGGGAGAAACCAGGAAGGTTTCTGATGCAAGAATCACTAGCATACATTTTCCTGTGTTACGCTATTTTGCTTTATTTGCTAGTCGATGCTTGATTGGTCGTGGGAACTGTGGGAACCTTAGTGTTCCTGATATTATTATTTTGTTCCATGGTTTATACCGCGACAACACTGTCAGTATGGGCGGAATTATTGCTAGGCGGTTGAGTCTGAACCGTACTAAAGGCCCCATCTTTGGAGGCATTTATGCTTCTCGCCTTGCTGCACACTTTAACATAGCTATTAGGCATTATGGGAAAGAAGAAAAATTGCTGCCTAATGCTTATCTAGACTATAAGAGCATGATAGCTCATGATTTTCTTGTTAAGGACAGGAATGGAGAGCTCAAATATAAGTTATACTTTGATAAACATTATCCTGAAACTATTACGTTGCCTGTTCCTTCTTTGTTTAATTTTGTAGGACCCTACCTCGTTACGTGGGCTGCCGTCCAAGCTTACAAGAATCCTGCACCAGCCCCGAAACAGGAACCACAAGATGAGCCTCCACGACAATCTGTTTATTCTTGGGATCCAGAGATGACTGTCAGCCAGTGGCAGTCAGAGTCTTCTTCTTCATCACAGTATGATCCCAACTATCCTTCGTCGCAGTACGACCCCAGCTACACCTATGGGTATCCGCCAGGCTATCCCTGGCAATAGACCAACTTAGGCCAAAAGCCTAAGCTTGGGGGAGTACGTATTTCTCACCGACATTACATTTATGTTCACACACACTCATTGCTAGATGTCGGTGCTCATACTCTTTCACTGTAATATCCATGCTAGTTTATTTTCTTTTTCCTGCTTTCTTCTTGTGTGTTTGTTAAACCTTAAGAAAAACCAAAAAAATTAGTAGTAGTTTATTTTTCTGCTGTAGTAGTAATAATTAAAAAGAAAACCCAAAAATATTTCCCGTTCTTATTTTGCTTGTTGGGATCTTTCCCGTGTAAATAGTTTTATTCTTTTCTTTTCTTTGGGGGTCAGTAGGAGAAGACCATAATTAAATTGTTGAAGTGGCTCTTATATGCATTATTGTTGATTTAACCAAGAGCCCATATTGCCTTGTCTTCTCCTGTTTATTGAATGCTCGCAGATTCCAGCTTAGTCCAATGCACGTGCACCCTTATTATTATTCACACCGTTCGGTCGTGCAAGTGAAAGGCAATTATGATGATATATGATGGGCTGACTGACATGAGAAAAGCTGGTATGAACTCGACCTCTTTTGTTTTTGTAAATATGATGAGTCCCTTGTTCTTGATTCAGCTTATTATGAATAAACATGTTTGCAATGACAATTAGAGATCATAGTTTCTTGTGCCATGCTTGATTAGCTATGAGTTATAATGATTTACCTTGTGTGCCAACATGCTATTGCGATGATTATGATATGGTATGATGGGGTGGTATCCTCCTTTGAATGATTTAAGTGACTTGACTTGGCACATGTTCACGCATGTAGTTGAAACAAAATCAACATAGCCTTCACGATATTTATGTTCATGGTGGATTATATCCTACTCATGCTTGCATCCAATGTTTATTAATTTCAATGCATGTACATGGCTGTTGTCGCTCTCTAGTTGGTCGCTTCCCAGTCTTTTGCTAGCCTTCACTTGTACTAAGCGGGAATACTGCTTGTGCATCCAATCCCTTAAACCCCAAAGTTATTCCAGATGAGTCCACTATACCTTCCTATATGCGGTATCTACCTGCCGTTCCAAGTAAATTTGTATGTGCCAAACTCTAAACCTTCAAATAAACATTCTGTTTTGTATGCTCGAATAGCTCATGTATCAACCAAGGCTGTCCTTATCTTCCGTGTTAGGCGGGTTATTCTCAAGAGGAGTGGACTCCGCTCCTCACTCACGAGAAAATGGCTGGTCACCAAGATGCCCAGTACCATACTTTATGCAAACCAAATCAAAATTAATTGCAAACAAAACTCCCCCTGGGACCTGATGTATGTTGGAGACACTCGTTGTTTCGAGCAAGTCATGGATTGATGCTTGTTGGTGGAGGGGGAGTATAAACTTTACCATTCTGTTTGGGAACCGCCTATAATGTGTTTAGCATGGAAGATATCGCCATCTCTTAGTTGTTACGTTGACAATGAAAGTATACCACTCAAAATGCAATTTATCTCTATTTCAAAACCGAGCTCTGGTACCTCTACAAATCCCTGCTTCCCTCTGCGAAGGGCCTATCCATTTACTTTTATGTTGAGTCATCACCCTCTTATTAAAAAGCACTAGCTGGAGAGCACAACTATCATTTGCATTCATCACTATTAATTTATATTGGGTGTGACTATGATTGGATCTCTTTTACCATGAATTACAATGTCTAGTCAGTCCTTGATCTTTAAAGGTGCTCTACATTTATGTTTTGCGGTCTCAGAAAGGGCTAGCGAGATACCATCTTGTTATATCATATTATGATTGTTTTGAGAAAGTGTTGTCATCCGAGATTTATTATTATGACTTGCTAGTTGATTATGCTATTGATATGAGTAATTATGAGACCTGAGAATTATTGCAAATGTGGTTAGTTATGATCTATGCTGAAAACTTGAATGCTGGCTTGACAACAAGAGCAAACAGAGTTTGTAAAAGTTTTTCTTTCTTTCAGTTTGTCAACTGAATTGCTTGAGGACAAGCAAGGGTTTAAGCTTGGGGGAGTTGATACGTCTCCGTCGTATCTACTTTTCCAAACACTTTTGCCCTTGTTTTGGACTCTAACTTGTATGATTTGAATGGAACTAACCCGGACTGACGCTGTTTTCAGCAGAATTGCCATGGTGTTGTTTTATGTGCAGAAAACAAATATTCTCGGAATGACCTGAAACTCCACGGAACATCTTAGAAAAAATAATAAAAAATCCCCGCCAAAGATGAAGACCAGGGGGCCCACACCCTGTCCACGAGGGTGCGAGCGCCCCCCCTCTAGGGCGCGCCCCCTACCTCATGGGCCCCCTGGATGCCCTCCGACGCCAACTCCAACTCTATATATCTCCTTTCGGAGAGAAAAAAATCAAAGAGAAGAAATCATCGCGTTTTACGATACGGAGCCGCCGCCAAGCCCTAAAATCTCTCGGGAGGGCTGATCTGGAGTCCGTTCGGGGCTCCGGAGAGGGGGATTCATCGCCGTCGTCATCATCAACCATCCTCCATCACCAATTTCATGATGCTCACCGCCGTGCGTGAGTAATTCCATCGTAGGCTTGCTGGACGGTGATGGGTTGGATGAGATTTATCATGTAATCAAGTTAGTTTTGTTAGGGTTTGATCCCTAGTATCCACTATGTTCTGAGATTGATGTTGCTATGACTTTGCTATGCTTAATGCTTGTCACTAGGGCCCGAGTGCCATGATTTCAGATCTGAACCTATTATGTTTTCATGAATATATGTGAGTTCTTGATCCTATCTTGCAAGTCTATAGTCACCTACTATGTGATATGATCCGGCAACCCCGAAGTGACAATAATCGGGACCACTCCCGGTGATGACCATAGTTTGAGGAGTTCATGTATTCACTATGTGCTAATGCTTTGTTCCGGTTCTCTATTAAAAGGAGGCCTTAATATCCCTTAGTTTCTGATAGGACCCCGCTGCCACGGGAGGGTAGGACAAAAGATGTCATGCAAGTTCTTTTCCATAAGCACGTATGACTATATACGGAATACATGCCTACATTACATTGATGAATTGGAGCTAGTTCTGTGTCACCCTATGTTATGACTGTTACATGATGAACCGCATCCGGCATAATTATCCATCACTGATCCGGTGCCTACGAGTTTTCCGTATACTGGTTTACGCTTATTTACTTTCCCACTGCTACTGTTACAATCACTACAAAATACCAAAAACATTACGTTTGCTGTCTTTACTTTTGTTGCTGCTACCACCACTATCATATTACTGTGCTACTAAACACTTTGCCGCAGATATTAAGTTTCCAGGTGTGGTTGAATTGACAACTCAGCTGCTAATACTTGAGAATATTCTTTGGCTCCCCTTGTGTCGAATCAATAAATTTGGGTTGAATACTCTACCCTCGAAAGCTGTTGCGATCCCCTATACTTGTGGGTTATCACCCACCACCTCCAGAACCAGATTAGATCGTCGTCTTCTTACACCACCGCCGCCGCTGTCTTGGGGTGTCTCGTTGTGCATCTGTACTGGGCTTGTTGTGTTGTGCCCACAGCTAAACTTGGGTCTGAGTGTGTGTCTGTGTGTGTGCGTGCGTTGGACCCTGCCTGCGGTGGCATTGTGTGGGTGTGTTCCGTGTTCCGTTGTTACCTTGTTACTCTGTGCTTGGTGGTTGCTTTATTTATAAAGCAGGGCTGTCAGTGTCAAAACCGGCGGATCTCGGGTAGGGGGTCCCGAACTGTGCGTCTAAGGAGGATGGAAACAGGAGGCAGGGGACACAATGTTTACCCAGGTTCGGGCCCTCTCGATGGAGGTAATACCGTACTTCCTGCTTGATTGATCTTGATGATATGACTATTACAAGAGTTGATCTACCACGAGATCGTAGAGGCTAAACCCTAGAAGCTAGCCTATGATTATGATTGTTCTTGTCCTACGGACTAAACCCTCTGGTTGATATAGACACCGAAGGGGGCTAGGGTTACACAGAGTCGGTTACAAGGGAGGAGATCTACATATCCGAATTGCCAAGCTTGCCTTCCACGCAAAGGAGAGTCCCACCCGGACACGGGACGAAGTCTTCAATCTTGTATCTTCATAGTCCAACAGTCTGGCCAAAGGATATAGTCCAGCTGTCCGAGGACCCCCTAATCCAGGACTCCCTCAGTAGCCCCTAAACCAGACTTCAATGACGATGAGTCCGGCGCGCAGATTGTCTTCGACATTGCAAGGCAGGTTCCTTCTCCAAATGCTCCATAGAAGATTTTGAACACAAGGATCGTGTCCGGCTCTACAAAACAAATTCCGCATACCACCATAGAGAGTATATTATTCCACAAATCTAATCTGTAAACAACTTTTTATAATGTGACATCACGCTATGGCCCGGTCTTTATTCGAACCGTTTTTCTCAACCAGCTACTGCACATATTGCGAGGCGGTTTTCTTGGCACGTCTTGTCGAAGCAGAGATGGTGTCCCTTATCACAGGATTCTCATCAATACGGGTGTGGGTAACCCAACCGCGCCTGCTGGTATGACTCCTCAATTTTAGGCAAGTTCCGAACGGCCACGCGGAGGACGCTTGATATTCATCCTCTTTATAAAGGGGCCAAGGCCTGTCCTTTTCTTCTCGCGCTCGATCCTTCCCTCCCCCCACCTTGAGTTCCAACACCCAAGGCTCAGGCTAAGCGCTTCGGACCTTCAACCATTTCCGGATCCAACCTTCAAGGTCGGTGGATGGCCTCTTTTGTTACAGAGGAGGACATCAAGAAGCTAAGAGAAGCCAGGTATCTGACTGCCGAAATCTCGCACAGACTGCCTGCTCAAGGGCAGGTCATCCCCACTCCCGAACCCAACGAGAGTGTCTTATTTGTTTCCCACTTCCTCTGAGGGCTAGGCTTTAGTCTTGATCCCTTTGTTAGAGGGCTGATGTTCTATTACGGGTTCGATTTCCACGATCTAGCCCCAGATTCCATCCTTCACATCTCGTCGTTTATCGTCGTGTGTGAGGCTTTCCTTCGCATCACCCCACACTTCGGCCTGTGGCTCAAGACCTTCAATGTGAAGCCGAAGATGATCGATGGGAGACACACAGAATGCGGAGGTGCCATAATAAGCAAAGGCGTCGATGCTCCATGGCCAAAGGGTTCCTTCCCGGAGGTGTCCAACTTATGGCAGCAGGAGTGGTTTTACATCACAGCTCCCCGAAGTACTAAGTGGGTAGCTTCCCCTGCCTTCCATTCGCCCCCCCCCCCCGCCACAACTGGCGTCATGGGTCAACAAGGGGCTGGACTGGGGGCCAGTTAATGATGTGCCGACATTGCAAAGTCGCATCCGAGATCTCCTCAAGATGGACGTCAGTCTCATCAAGGTAATGCAAGTTATGCTAGTTCGTCGGGTCCTGCCATGCCAACGTCGATCTCTCCGTATGTGGGAGTTCAACCCGGAAGGACCGCGAACTATTCAGCAATTCTTTGGCATGACACTCGAAGGGATGCATGGATTTTTCTTCGGATCATGAATAAAGTGTCTGGACACCACCGAGGATGCGGGTCTAAACTGCAATCATCCAGATACCCATGTAAGTAATTCTGCGGCCGAACATGTCGTCTCTTCACTTGTCATAACATTATTCTGAAAAAATTGCTCTTGTCCAGGACTAGACAAGAAAGGTGAAGATGATCAGGTGTTCGGCCCCCCTTCCCGAAGGCTCACCGGATCCTGTACTAGCCAAGATGCTTGAGCTCGCACCCTATCAAGTGCCATTAGGGGAAGATAAAGGGGGGAATAAAGAAGCCAAAAGCGGGCCTCACGCGTTGCTCATCCAAATCGGGGGAATTAGTGTCTCCGCGAAGGAGGATAATCGGGGAGAAGAATCTAGAATCCCCTCTCCCCAAGGAAGGAAAAGGACTGCCTCTGATGACTCGGAAACGAAAGTTTCCAAACGAGGGAAGAAACCTTCGCTAGGGGGCCCTTCCCCGGAGGGCGTCCTTACCGCATAGTGCCCGTAAGGGGGTCAGCCCTCCACCGAGCTGTAAGTGAATCAAGAGTACTTTTGGTAAACATGTACTGCTTTATCTCCAAGGACAATAACCGAGACATATATCTTGCAGTCCGGCTCGTAGCCCTTATCAACAGAGTTCGTCTTCGGGGGATCTTCTTCCGGAGATGATGGAGAGCGAAACGCCTCCCCCTGTCTCCCCGCCTCCTGGGGTGGACGACCCTGAGGTGTCATTGTCGGTGTCAAAACCAGCGGATCTCGGGTAGGGGGTCCCGAACTGTGCGTCTAGGCTGGATGGTAACAGGAGGCAAGGGACACGAATTTTTACCCAGGTTCGGGCCCTCTCGATGGAGGTAAAACCCTACGTCCTGCTTGATTAATATTGATGATATAGGTAGTACAAGAGTAGATCTACCACGAGATCGGAGAGGCTAAACCCTAGAAGCTAGCCTATGGTATGATTGTTGTTGTCTATGTTCTCCTACGGACTAAAACCCTCCGGTTTATATAGACACCAGATAGGGTTAGGGTTACATAGAGTCAGTTACAATGGTAGGAGATCTGCATATCCGTATCACCAAGCTTGCCTTCCACGCCAAGGAAAGTCCCTCCCGGACACGGGACGAAGTCTTCAATCTTGTATCTTCATAGTCCAGGAGTCCGGCTGAAGGTATAGTCCGACCATCCGGACACCCCCTAATCCAGGACTCCCTCAGTAACCCCTGAACCAGGCTTCAATGACGACGAGTCCGGCGCGCATATTGTCTTCGGCATTGCAAGGCGGATTCCTCCTCCAAGTACTTCATAGAAGATTTTGAACACAAAGATAGTGTCCGGCTCTGCAAAATAAGTTTCCACATATTGCCATAGAGAGAATAATATTTACACCAATCTAATCTGCTGACGTATTCCGTAGCGTGTCACACCACGGCCAAGCCTTTATCCGAGTTGTTTCATTATCCCACCTCAGCGCGTCATGCGAGGCGGTTTCCTTGGCACGTCTTGTTAAAGCAGAGATCGTGTCCCCTTACTCCGGGATTCTCATCAATACGGGCGTGGGTAACCCAACCGCGCCATTGATTACGGCGCTTGGAGATAAGCGAGTTTTACCAGGCTGGTGGGGACATGTAGTTGCGTCCACCCATATAAGGGGATAAGGATCCACCTTTTCACCTACGCCTTCTTCCTCTTCGCCTATCCATTCTTGCGCACTCGAGCTCCAACGCCCAAGTCCGCACTCCCCACCTCAACCTTCTCCAGCTATGTCCAGAGCGGGAGGCAAGTGGATGGTCTCCTCCGTCACGGAGGGACACATCAAAAAGCTGAGGAAGGCTGGATACCTGTCTAACGACATTGCGTACCGGCTTCCCAAAAAGGGGCAGTGTAGGATCTAGAAGTAGATGTGTCTAGAGGGGGGTGATTAGACACTTAATGCTAAAGTTGCAATTTTTAAGCTTTTTAGGTTTAAGTGGAGTTTAGGCACAATTTCAACATACACAATACATATCAAGCAAGCATGCAAAGAGTATATGAGCAGCGGAATGTAAAGCATGCAACTTGCAAGAATGTAAAGGGAAGGGTTTGGAGAATTCAAACGCAATTGGAGACACGGATGTTTTTCCCGTGGTTCGGATAGGTGGTGCTATCCTACATCCACGTTGATGGAGACTTCAACCCACGAAGGGTAACGGTTGCGCGAGTCCACGGAGGGCTCCACCCACAAAGGGTAACGGTTGCGCGAGTCCACGGAGGGCTCCACCCACGAAGGGTCCACGAAGAAGCAACCACCCACAAAGGGTCCACGAAGTAGCAACCTTGTCTATCCCACCATGGCCATCGCCCACGAAGGACTTGCCTCACTAGTGGTAGATCTTCACGAAGTAGGCGAGGCTCCCAAGTGACACCTAGCCAATCTAGGAGACACCACTCTCCAAGAAGTAACAAATGGTGTGTAGGTAATGAACTCCTTGCTCTTGTGCTTCAAATGATAGTCTCCCCAACACTCAACTCTCTCTCATAGGATTTGGATTTGGTGGAAAGAAGATTTGAGTGGAAAGCAACTTGGGGAAGGCTAGAGATCAAGATTCATATGGTGGGAATGGAATATCTTGGCCTCAACACATGAGTAGGTAGTTCTCTCTCAGAGATAGGATGCTGGAAGTGCAGGCTTAGTCTGATGGCTCTCTCCACGAATGAAGAGGAGGTGGAGGGGTATATATAGCCTCCACACAAAATCCAACCGTTACACACAGTTTTCCAATCTCGGTGGGACCGAATCAACAAACTCGGTCGGATCGAAAAGGTAAACCTAGTGACCGTTAGAGATTTCGGTGGGACCGACTGGATCAACTCGGTGGGACCGATGTGCTAGGGTTAGGGTAAATCCAAAACTCGGTTTGACCGATTACTCAAACTCGGTGGGACCGATTTGGGTAATAAGTGAAACTGAGATTTGGTCAAGCAAACTCGGTGGGACCGATTGCATATCTCGGTGGGACCGAGAATATTGCAATGGGTAACAGAGAGTTTGCAAGCCCATCTCGGTGAGACCGAGATTCCATCGGTGAGACCGAACTGATTAGGGTTTGGCAGTGGCTTATGACAAGTGAAACTCGATGGCGCCGGATAGGAAGAATCGGTAGGACCGAGTTTGGCTTAGGGTTTAGGTCATATGTGGAAGTGGGAAAGTAGCTGAGGATTTTGGAGCATATCATTAAGCACATGAAGCAAGAGGCTCATTAAGCAACACCTCATCCCTCCTTGATAGTATTGGCTTTTCCTATGGACTCAATGTGATCTTGGATCACTAAAATGTAAAATGAGGAGTCTTGAGCTTTAAGCTTTAGCCAATCCTTTGTCCTTAGCATCTTGAAGGAGTTCCCACAACCTTTAGTCCATGCCACTCCATTGTTGAACTTATCTGAAACATGCTAGATAGAAATGTTAATCCAACAAGAGATATGTTGTCATCAATTATCAAAACCACCTAGGGAGCACTTGTGCTTTCAGGCAGCTCATCCCCACCCCTAGGCCCCATGAGCGGGTGGTGTTCCTCCCCCATTTCCTCCGCGGACTGGGCTTCCCTCTCCACCCATTTGTCCGGGGGCTCATGTTCTACTATGGACTGGATTTCCACGATCTGGCCCCGAAATTTGTCCTCAACATCTCGGCGTTTATCGTCGTGTGCGAGGCTTTCCTCCGCATCCGCCCCCATTTCGGCCTATGGCTCAAGACTTTCAACGTCAAGCCGAAGGTGGTGCGCGGCAACCAGGCGGAGTGCGGAGGCGCCATGGTGGGCAAGATGGCCAACGTCTTATGGCTCGAGGGCTCCTTTGTGGAGACCCTGAAGGGGTGCCAATCGGGATGGTTTTACATCACCGAGCCGCGCGACCCCGAATGGGTCGCAGCCCCCGTGTTTCGATCCGGACCCCCTATGCGGCTCACCTCCTGGAAGGAGACGGGCCTGTCGTGGGGTAAGAAAGGAGAGCTGACCGGACTCCAAACATGCGTCCAAACCCTGGTGGACAAGAAGCTCAAACTTGTGAACGTAGTCCAGGTTATGCTTATCCGCTTGATCCTCCCGTGTCAACAACGGGCTTTCAACCTGTGGGAGTTCGACCCGGCGCGGCATCAAACTCTGAGCAGGCTCTTCGACACGACGTACGAAGATGCCTGGAAGGTGCTTTTCAAGGGCGCCGAGGCTCCCGCATCCGCTATCGAGGATCACGGATTCAGTGTGCAGCGTCACGCTCTCGCGGTAAGCTGTTTTTTCCTTTTACAGGGTATCAATTTTTCATAGTTTGACTCTATGCGGGATCTAAGCTCCCTTACCTTTGACAGGATTGGCAGGTGACGTCCGGACAGATCAACTGTCCAGCTCCTTTGCCCGAAGGCCCAGCGGACGCTCGCTTGGCGAAGCTGCTGGTTCCGGCACCCTATGTGGTGCCGGAGAAGAAGGCCACGAAAAAGGCCATAGGGACTCGAAAGAGTGCCCGGCGCCAGGAGGTGTAGGATCCATCATCCGACGGTTCCGAGGCGCATTCCTCCCGTGAAGACGAGGAGGAAGAAGAAGAGACCTCTCCCCCTCCAGCGGGAGGAGAGAAGAAAAGGAAGGTCGCCCTCTCGAGGAGTAGCCCCTGATGCTCTGTTTGGCGTTCGGGAAGAAAAGCCGTATAGAGGCACTCCTGCAAGAAGGGGAAAACCATTCCTCCGGACTACTCCATCGACGCCGACGACGGCGGAGAGGAGTGGCAGCCCAAGGCCAAGCCCCTGGCAAAATCGTAAGTATCCGGATACCAGAGTAATTCATAGTATTCGTTTATTGCACAGCTTTCCCTTACGTTGAATATGTTTATGCAGCCCACCCAAAGACTGGCTCGATGCGTCGTCGAGCGGTTCACTGGACTCGTCGGATGTGAACTCGCTTCCGACGGCTTCCTCCCCCCGCCCTACGGACGACACCGAAGTGTTGTCCCAACAGGTTCCAAGCCGGGAGGAGGTGGTCCTGGAGGTGCCGCAAGGCGACCTCCCGGACTCCAGGAGTAAAGGGGATGAAACCCCCTAGGGCTCCAAGTCCGGCTCTAGGCCGGACACCGCTCCGGAACCTTCAAAGGTTTCAGAGTCCGGCGGGGGATCTCCTTCCAAGAGGAGCAAGCCCACCGTGCCGGTGACCCCCTTCCAACCGGAGGCACCGGACAATCTGTTGGAGGCGCTCCAAGGCGCCTCCATCGACGAGGAGCACCGCACCATTATGAGTGCGGTGGTCCAGAGGGTTCAGTCCGCCAAGAGCGGACTGACTGAAGCTTGTACTAGCCTTTTAATAGGCTTTGAGGTAAGTAAAGAATGTGTAAATAATATTACCGCATAGACAGTAGCCCCTGATGCTCTGTTTGGCGTTCGGGAAGAAAAGCCGTATAGAGGATCAAATAAAATTTGCAGGAGTCTAACAAAAAGGAGTCAATATGTGTATGCAGGCTTCTCTGCTTGCGTCTACCGCACTGACTACGAAGTGGACACGCTAAAGCAGAACCTCGAGCGGTCCGAGCAAGAGCTCGGGCTTGCCAAGAAGCAGCTCGAGGACAATGAAGGTAAGAAATACCTTGTTTTTAAATATATATAAAAAGGTGCAATTGCAAAAAATAACAGGATTACCGTGGCTATTGTAGGGGCCACGTCTGAGGTGGCGACCCTTAAGCAAGCGCTGGTCGAGGCCGAGAAGAGGGCGGCCTCGGAGCTCACCGAGCGGGAGAAGTATGAGGCCGAGGTTGGCAAGGTACGGCAAGAGCTACAGGCTCTCATGGAAAAACATGAGAGTTTGGAGCTTGACTCAAAGACGCGGGCGTCCGAGCTCGCGGTGGCTATTGAAAATGCCAAGTCTGCCAAGGCCGAATCCCAGAAGACCCTCCAGGAGTTGGATGAGGTGAAGAAGATAGCGGCGGGTAAGGCATTCTTTATGCAAAGCAAACACATAAACGTGAGTTACTTGTTACTTACCCGAATCCGGAGCTCTCCAGGAGCGTTCACAGATCTTCCCCGGAGTGTGTCCGATGCCGCCGCATTCTACCGAGCTGAGGAGGGCAGCTCGACAGAGAAGGTGTCCTGGTCTCAGTATGCTGAGGCCGGACACCCCGTGCCCCTGAGCGACCAGCTGAAGCAACTGGTCGAGCTCCACAAGGTGGCCAAACAGGCCATGAAGGGCCTCATAGTTCGGCTGTGGCCTGGAGGGGCTCTTCCTGGGAGCTATTTTGGGCTGGTGCGGCGGCTGGTGGAGGCCTGTCCAAGGCTGGAAGTCATCAAGCGCTCCGTCTGCATTGAAGGTGCCCGTAGGGCCCTTGCCCGTGCTAGGGTGCACTGGGGCAAGCTGGATGCTGAGAAGCTTATGAAGGACGGGCCACCACCGGGGAAAGAGCATCGCAAGCCCGAGAATTACTGTAAGGATATTCTGAAGGGTGCCTGCCTTGTGGCGGATGAATGTTCTAGGGATGTAATTTTTGAGTGAAACTTGCTCGCTTTGTCCTGTGCGCTGAAAACTTGTTCATATGCGCTAAGCAATGCTGTTGAATTTAAAATATTACCTTCTGTGCGGCTGTTTATCAATTTTGAGAGATGGCAAGTCGTCGACTTCTGCCCCCGTGCCGCTAGTGCTGGGGTGTTCGGAGATAAACCTGCGCTCTTTTTCCCATGTTTGGGTCCTTCGAGGGAGGCGCTCAGCCCAACGAACAAGGTAATCGGACTATAATGCGTGAACACTCTCACTTAGCCATAGAATTCTATAATTTTAAATTTCGGCGAAGCCCCTGGTATTCGGAAGATTTCTCCTGATCCGCCGAGGCCAGAAGGTAACCCTTCGGTCACCCCAAGTCCGGAGTATTCGGCTCCTAGGGGGAGCAACAGAAAGAGTCCGGGACTGTCCGGTGCACGCCCGGACGCACTGATGGGTCTTCTGGAGCAAGCGGCTATCTCAGAGGCGCATCGTACTTTAATGGGTACGGTGGTTGAGAGGATCTCATCCGCCACAAGCGGGTTGCATGAAACTTTTATGAGCCTGCTAAGAGGCTTTGAGGTACGCAAAGTAATATATAAACTTTTTGACGTTACCGCACACGCTAGGTGTGCTCTGTACAGACAGCAGCCCCTGAGACTCTGGTTGCTGTCCAGAGGCGGCAAACAGAGGATCATAGTCCTAGGTAATAATCACGATGCTTTCATGTGCAGGCGGTTGACGGTCCGGTGGCTGGCCGAACTGCTGAGTTTGCCAGATTGAGCCGGTAACTTGACGCGGCAGATGCCGACATTGCGCTTGTGAACAAGCGGCTTGACGAGGCACAGGGTATGTATTTGTGGGTGGTCAACAGATATTAAGAGGAGCATGATGCTAGTATCTATAATATGTTGTGACTGCAGATGGAGCTGCCGTCGTGGAGACCCTTCGGGCGGAACTTGCCCGAGCCAGAGAACAAGCCAGGAGGAGTGATGCGGCCGCCCTAAAGGCGGCTGAAGAGTTAAGAGCCGAACGGGCTGCCCATCGCTAGAGCGAGGATAAAATAGCCAAGATGGCCGTTGAGCTGAAGGATGCCGCCGACCGGTATGGGCTTCTTGAAAAGGAAAGCCAAGCGAAAGCGGCGGACCTGGAGAAAACCATGGTAGCCGCCAAGGAGACCCGCTCTAAAATCAGAGTGGCGAAGGAGGAGCTTCGTCAAGCCGGAGATCACGGCTGGGAAGCCCTTTTTGTTGCGGACGAAGTTCGGAGATCTGAAGTATGCCCCTCTGGATCAATTATGGAGTGATGCAGACACGTATTCAGACCTGGCAATGAGTGCTGCTGATGCGACTGAGTTTTTCAAAGATCAAAAAGATCACGAGGTGGAAAAGTTGTTCTAGTCGCAGTTTAGTGCTCCAACGCGTCCGCTGCTGTTAAATGAGCAAATAGCCGAGTGGGCTGAGCTCCATAGGTTGTCCGGGCTTGCCATGAGGTCTGTCGTGGACCATCTTTGGCCGGAAGGACCAAGGCCGAATAGTTATTTTGGTTTAGTGCAATGATTCCTTGGTGCTGTGCCGCATATCGATGCTGCAAAGAGGTTGGCATGCATAGAGGGTGCGCGGATGGCTCTTGCCCGTGTTAAGACATACTGGGCAGAGATGGATGCCACCGCTATTGCCACCCGGGGTCCGGCCGTAGGCCAGGTCTCGGTCGAGCACTATTTTGAAGAAGTCCCAGAAGGCGCTCGTTTAATAAAGGCTCAGTGCTCGAAGAGTGTTGTGACGCCCTCGATTCAATCGTACACTAATCATACACGCAAATGTGTACGATCAAGATTAAGGACTCACGGGAAGATATCACAACACAACTCTAGACACAAATTAAAATAATACAAGCTTTATATTACAAGCCAGGGGCCTCGAGGGCTCGAATACATAAGCTTGAAAACACAGGAGTCGGCGAAAGCAACAATATCTGAGTACAGACATGAGTTAAACAAGTTTGCCTTAAGAAGGCTAGCACAAAAGCAACATCGATCGAAAAGGCAAGGCCTCCTGCCTGGGAGCCTCCTAACTACTCCAGGTCGTCAGTGGTCGTCACGTAGTAGTAGGCACCCTCGGGGTAGTAGTAATCATCAGTGGTGTCGTCTGGCTCCTGGGATCTGTCATCTGGTCGCAACAATCAGGTATGGTGGAAAGAGGTAGCAAAGCAACCGTGAGTACTCATCCAAAGTACTCGCAAGACATACATCAGATCTAAACTAAGTATGCATCTGTATCAAAGGAAATGGGCTGTATCTGTGGACTAAACTGCAGAATGCCAGAAGAGAAGGGGGAAAAGCCTAGCCTATCGAAGACTAACATCTTCAAGCATCTTGCAGCATATAGAAGAGTGCAGATCAATGTAATGTAAAGTAGTAGTAGTGTTATCAACCTCGGCCAGAGATCCTTTCTCGACTCCCTGCAAGAAAGCAATCCCAGAGCCATACTATCCATTTCTCATCTCAAGTATCCAATTCTAGTTGTATCAATCGGTATACAACTCCAAGTGTCCGTTACCATAGGACAGGCTTTCAATAGATGTTTTCTTCCCTGCAGGGGTGCACCAACTTACCCACCACGCTCGATTAACTCTGGCCAGACACATTTTCCTGGGTCATGCCCGGCCTCGGCCAAACAATACGCCGCAACCCGACCTAGCCTTAATAGAGAGGTTAACACGCCGGACTAGACCTATGCCCCCAGGGGTCATGGGCCATCTCCCCGGGAACTCCTGCATGTTGCGTACGCGGCCGGTGAGCAGACCTAGCTACCTCCTTCAAAAAGGCAGGTGCTTACCAGTCCAACCCAGCGCGCGCCGCTCAGTCGCTGACGTCTATTAAGCTTCGGCTGATGTATACGATGCAAAACGCCCATACAATGCCCACGTGATGGTTAGTGCTATCAGGCCAGAGGCCCCTCAGATCAAATATCCAAATCATAGTGGATTAGGAGCATGCAGTAACGAGCATAGACTCACGATCGATGTGACCCCGTCGCCCCGTCTTGAGTACTTGCGGCAAGGACTAAGAATGCCCGGCCACGCCTCGTAAGTATCTCGTGGACACCTTCCAGGTCAACCCGACTCCACATCACTCGCTATTAAGCTCGCGCGGGTACCCCTCGGGGCCGACCCGTCTTTAGTAACATGGTTCAGTGTAAAGTCATAGTAACCATAGTAACTGTGTGTCTAACACCAAGGGGAAAACTTGAGAAATCACCCCCGGTGAATTCCACCCGATGTTATCCTCAAGGTGAACGTAAGAGGATCCACCCTCGAGGTTCACACTTGAGGGGTTGCACGACAGAGCCGTAAAGGAAGTGGTTAAGGAGGAAATCACCCTCGATGACCTCGACCGTATAGCTACACTACAGAGATCTCATCAGGAGTGATGTAAGAGGTTCCACCCTCGGCACTCAATGGTAACTCTGCAGAGTCGAGCAACAAAAGGGGAAAGTGATGTGCGGTGTCGGGGCCTGGACGTCGATCACGTTGATCGAGTCATCGAACATAAAGCAGGGCAACTGGGACAAGGTGGGGGTCACTGATGGATCTCTAACCAACCTATACTAAACAGTTTAGGATAAGCAGGTAAGGTACCAATAAGCAGTTAACAAAAATAGGCTATGCATTAGAGTAGGATCATATAGAAAGCAGTAGCAGTTCTAATGCAAGCATGAGAGGGAAAGAAATGGGCGATATCGGAATGCTCAAGGAGGGCTTGCTTGCCTGGTTGGTCAGACAAGAAGGAAGGGTCGTTGGTGGCGTAATCGATCACAGCGGCATCATCAGCGGTCTCGGGGTCTATCGAAGGAGAAGAGGGGGAAGAAACAGTAAATACAAGGCACACAAAAGCTTGACATGGCGATAAGCGGTGCTAGGGGTGTTCTAATGTAGTGCAACACAATACCGATGAAGGGGGAAGTCAACCAGGAATGTTTTCCCGGTTCCGGACCTGTGTCAGACAGATGACCGGAGAGGGAATGTTCCATGTTCAGCATGCTAGGGGCATGTGGCAGATTAACAGACCGCATATTCGGATTCGTCTCGTCGTTCTGAGCAACTTTCATGTATAAAACTTTTTCATCCGAGTTATGCTTTATTAATTATGAATTTTCAAAGATTTAAACAATAAACTAGAATTAGTAATAATTCAATTATTCCTAAAAAGGCTAAGTGTACCCACCTGTGTACCTAGTCAATGGCTGACTGGTGGGTCCAGGTCAATGCAAAGTCAGCAGTTGAATGTGGGCCGATCCATGGTGAATAGTGTTGCGGACCCCATGTGTAAGTGACTCAGGGATAAATTATTTAACTAAAACGTTTTTTTGCTAAAACTAAATTATGGGGAGATTAGCTCCACTAATCTAGGGGAGGCCCTGTAACACCCATGATGCGGCTATATCTCCCACGTGTCGGAGCACGACTTAGAGGCATAACCGCATTGTAGGCAATGTCGCAAGAGGGGTAATCTTTACACATCCCATGTACTGAATAAGAAAGGAGGTACATAGTTGGCTTACAATCGCCACATCACACAATAGCATAAATATAGCGTTACAATCATCCAGATACAATCAAGGTCCGACTACGGAACCAAAATAAAAACAACCCCAAATGCATAATGTCCCCGATCGCCCCAACTGGGCTCCACTACTGATCATCTAGAAAGGAAACATAGTATCGTCCTGAGTCCTCATCGAACTCTCACTTGAGCTCAGTCACATCTCCTGGAATGGTACCATCGGTCCTTGCATCTGGTTTTGGAAGTAATCTGTGAGTCACCGGGACTCAGCAATCTCACACCCTCGCGATCAAGACTATTTAAGCTTATAGGTAGGGAAAAGGTATGAGGTGGAGCTGCAGCAAGCACTAGCATATATTGTGGCTAACATACGCAAAAGAGAGCGAGAAGAGAAGGCAAGGCACGGTCGAGAATCTATGATCAAGAAGTGATCCTAGAACAACCTACATTCAAGCATAACCCGAGACCGTGTTCTCTTCCCGGACTCCGTCGAAAAGAGACCATCATGGCTACACACGCTGTTGATTCATTTTAAATAAGTTTAGTTTCAGGTTTTCTACAACCGGACATTAACAAATTCCCATCTGCCCATAACCGCGGGCACGGCTTTCAAAAGTTCAAAACCCTGCAGGGGTGTCCCAACTTAGCCCATCACAAGCTCTCACAGTCAACGAAGTATATTCCTTCTCCCAGGACGATTCGATCAGACTCGGAATCCCGGTTACAAGACATCTCGACAATGGTAAAACTAAACCAGCAAAGCCACCCGAATGTACCGACAAATCCCGATAGGAGCTGCACATATCTCGTTCTCAGGGCACACCGGATAAGCAATCCGTACAACTAAAACCAACCCTCGAGTCTCCCCGAGGTGGCGCTGCAAGGGGCTCTAGTTTGGACCAACACTCAGAGGAGCACTGGCCCGGGGGTTTAAAATAAAGATGACCCTTGAGTCCGCGGAACCCAAGGGAAAAAGAGGCTAGGTGGCGAATGGTAAAACCAATGTTGGGCCTTGATGGAGGAGTTTTATTCAAGGCAAACTATCAAGGGATTCCCATTATAACCCAACCGTGTAAGGAACGCAAAATCAAGGAACATAACACCGGTATGACAGAAACTAGGGCGGCACGAGTGGAACAAAACACCAGGCATAAGGCTGAGCCTTCCACCCTTTACCAAGTATATAGATGCATTAAAGTAGACAAGATATAATAATGATATCCCAACAATAAACATGTTCCAACAAGGAACAAACTCCAATCTTCACCTGCAACTAGCAACGCTATAAGAGGGCTGAGCAAAGCGGTAACATAGCCAAACAACGGTTTGCTAGGACAAGGTGGGTTAGAGGTTTGATATGGAAATATGGGAGGCATGATAAAGCAAGTGGTAGGTATCATAGCATAGGCATAGCAATAGAGCGAGCATCTAGCAAGCAAAGATAGAAGTGATTTCGAGGGTATGGTCATCTTGCCTGCAAAGTTCTCCGAGTTGACGTAAGCTTGATCCTCGTAAACGTACTCAACGGGTTCCTCGATCACGTACTCGTCTCCCGGCTCTACCCAAGCAAGAACACAAGCAAAGGGAACCACGATCAACCACGGTGCAATGCGCAAGCAACATGATGCAAAACATGGCATGATATGCGGGATGTGATATGCAATGCATATGCATGCTCCGGAAGGAAAATATTGAACCTGGCGTCGACTTGGAAAACCAAGAGTGCCACTGGAAGGATGAGTGGATTTCGGTCGAAATCGATATAAAGATCACCGGAATCGGATGCACGGTTTGTAAATGGCAAGCAAAACAATAATGGCACAAAGCTGCGATTAACAGCACGAGGCCATCTAAATGCATAAAGAAAAATAAGCTATTGCACTCTAACATAGCAACAAATCACATGGCAGTGATCCACTCAAGATGCTTGACAAAAGATGAACACTGAGCTACGGCTAAATCACACAATAGCAGGTTCAAACAAACATGGCAAAAGTGCAAAAGATATCAGGTTCACAGAATTAGTGAAATCAACATGTCAGGATTTAACATCAGGAAGCAATGTTTAGAGCAAGATATCAACATGTCACGGGAACATAACATGGCAAAGCAAGGCATGGAATGAAACTACACAAGGCATATAACAAAAGTACCTTACTGACCATAAGCCAAAAGGGATCAGAAAATACAATGGCAACCATGTGAACATATCAAGTTTCGTTAACAGATTCAGACTTGGCAGAAAACTAGAACATGGCAAAAACAGAATTACGTAGGCATGTTTGCGACCTCAATGCACTCACCACAAGGCTTTGCATGACAAACTAAGCATACATCCAGCAAGAAGACATGATCAATAAGCTAAACATGGCAAGAACAACCTCATAGCATGCATGGATCAACTACAACAAACTCGGCAAAATTGCTTAACACGTAAACAATCTGCCAGGAACATTTTATAGCAAAAGTAGAGCAAGATTGAGTCATGCTAGGGTGCTCCATAATTGCAAACAAAGACATGGATGGATAGATCATAACAATATCTCGAGAACATCCTTACTAAACATGCTCAAAAGAGGCATGGATCACTCTATAGCAACATGAATACATGGCATAAAAATATCATCAGGGAAAATGACTTAGAAGAATTCTAAGTCCCTGAAATCAGCAACATCATGAGAGCTACTTTGCATGCTTGTGCTAGTCACCACAGAGATCACAAAAATACATGGCATACACCCCTGTAAAGATGGCATGGCATACAACAAAACACATGTAGGGCTGAAGTCCATAGGAGGCACACATTAATCATGGCAAAAATGACAAATGTCCATAATCTGCTAAGAATCTGAAACTAACATTATATAGCACTCTTGCAACAGCATTTAGGGCATCAAGATGAACTCAAATGAACATGGTGCAATGGAATGAAATGAAGAGCACATCCAGACGAACAATTTGATATGCTACACGACCAAAACGGAGCCACGGGTGCAAAGATATGATGCGATGAAGTATGCTAAAAATAATGCAAACTGGGGACTTAGGGAGAGGCAAAAGTCAACCCCTCTGGATCTGAATCTGGCGCACACCTCCCGAGGTTCGCCGGAACAGGAGCTAGGTCGCTGGAGCTTGGGGGGAGGAGGCCGGAGCTGCGGCTGAGGCCGGACTTGGGCATCGGGGCCGCCGGATCTGCTGAGGGGCGGCGGAGGACTCCGGGCGGCGGTCCGACGAGGAGGGCAGAGCAGGGCGCCGGCGAGGTCAGCGGGGAGGCGCTAGGGCGTGGTGGCTGGCGACGGCGAGGCGGTGCAGCAGCGCAGGCGGGCGCGAGCGGCGCAGGCGAGCCGGGAGGTCGGGAGCGGTGCACGGGCCAGGAGGGCCCGCCCTGGGCCGCAGCGGGTCGGTGCGGTGGGAAGTGCGGCGATGTGGGGCGCGGGCGGCAGACGAATGGCACGCTGCCACATGGCGGCGGCGGGCGGAGCGGACGCGTCTGGCCATCTCGGACGTGTCCGGCGGCGGCGGGGGAAGAGGAGACTAGGGTTAGGGTGGATTTGATCCGGGATTTTCGGGGGAGATGCCTTTTTATACATAGAAGGAGCTAGGAGGCTCCAAATTGAGCACGGTTTTCGGCCATGCGATCATGATCGAACGACCGAGATGAAGGAGGGGGTTTAGGTGGGTTTTGGGCCACTTTGGAGAGGTGTTGGGCTGCAACACACACGAGGCCTTTTCGGTTCTTCGGTTAACCGTTGGAGTATCAAACGAAGTCCAAATGGCACGAAACTTGATAGGCGGTCTACCTGTAGTAAACCAAGGCCGCTTGGCAAGTCCCGGTCCAGTCCGAGAATGTTTAACACCTGCACACGAAAAGAGGCAAAAGGGGACACCAGAGGACATAGGAGCGCCGAAATGCAAAATGGACAACGGGGAAAATGCTCGGATGCATGAGACAAGCATGTATGCAAATGCGATGCACATGATGACATGATATGAGATGCATGACAAGGACAAAAACAAAACAAAGACAAAACCCAACAACGAGGAATATCATAACTTAGTGCCGGAAATGGCAAGAGTTGGAATACAAATATGGCAGGTTACATACGGGGCGTTACAGGCCCATAGGGCAGTGACCCTGGGCTAGCCACAGTGTGGCTGTGTACGCGCACGTGCGACAGCACGGCGCCGCGGCCAGACCAGAGGACAACGGCGGGCGCTGCCGGCGAAGGTGGCTGGGCAGGTGCGGCGAGAGGGGGCGGCTACGCACGCGGCTGAAGGCAGGCTGGGGCGGCGGCGGCGGCTGGCCGGGGCACGTGTGGGCGGGGGCTGCTGGCGAGCAGACTGCGCGGGCACGAGGCCGCTGCGGGGCGGCGCCGGTGAGGAGTGGCAGCCAGAGGCGGGCATAGAGCAGTTGTAGCGGGCAGCGCAGGGAGCAACAGTAGTAGCAGTAGGGATAAGCGACAGCAATGGGGCATATTGGCGGTGGCGGCAGTACCCGGCAGCGGCGGCACGCAAGTAGCAGCGCAACGAAGCCGAGCATCAACTACACGCATGTACGCGTACTCCCGAGTTTGGGCATGACGGTGACGGCGCCCTACGCTGTTCAAATCGAAGGGGGAAAGGAGGATCTGAGGGAGGAGCTCACCGCGAGCTCGGAGGTGCGGTCGGGGAGGCTCGGGACGAGGCGGAGCAGGGCAAATAAACGGAGTTCAGTGGCGGTCGTAGTTGGGGAAGAAGATGCAGACGACGACGTGGTGGCGGTCTCCCAGTTCCGATCCAGAGTTGTAGTCGATGAAGTCGACCCCCATAGAGCTTCTCGGCATGGAGAGGTGGCGAGGGGCGTGCGGTGGCTGCGCGTACGACGGCGGCGCGGCCATGAGGGCCTTAGGCATGAAGAAAATGAAGGGGCAAGTGAGGGAGGGGAATGGGTGACCTAGGGTTGGTCGAGGGAGGCTCTGGGGATGCTCTTATCCTCTCAGAAAGCCGTGGGATCGCCGACACATCACCCAGGGGCGCGGCCATGGCGTGGATGCCCGCCACAACCTCCCCTGCTCCTGTAGCTAGATTGAAGGAGAGGTGGAAGTGGGCTGGGCTCCACGTTGCACTAAGGTCTGGCTGCACTGCGGCCTTTTCCTTTTATACTTTCTAACTTCTGTTTTACTTTTTCATCAATGTTTTGCATTTAAATTTCATACCAAATAAATTTAGTTGACTATGAAACTTGTCACATAAATATTCGTTATTATTTTGGAGAGGCACACAAAGTTTCAAGTCAATTGGAACTACATAAACATTTGTTTATTTCGAAATGGTTATTTTGTTGCTGTCGGACCACTTTATATTTTATAAGGGATTAATTGGTGAGTCAAATGATGTTGGTTCAACATGACAAATCATCAGGGGAATTTATAGGACAATGTGAACATTTTTTTTACTGCTTGAAGAAATAAATATTTGACTTGCATTTTAAATTTGAATTTGAGTTTGGTTTGAAACAAAGTGAGGATTAGCAACTTCATTATGATGACATGACATCATCAGGCATGAGATTACTGTAGCATGATACTGGGGGTGTTACAAATCTCCTCCACTACAAGAAATCTCATCCCGAGATTTAAGGGGTGGAGTAAGGGGGAAAGACTCAGGAAGGACGGGGCTCAACACAAGATAGTTATCTGGGGACTATCTCAATGAACGTGGCAAAAGAGGCATCGCTCAAGTTGAAATTTAAGAAAGTCATCGAGAGCAAGGTAAGAAGGTGCAATAAGAAGCTTCAATCGGGTAGGCAATCGTTCGTTGCCTGAAACAGAGTGTGAAAGGGTTTCAGAGCGACGAGAATAAGTATTTTGTCTGATACCAGAACTGGTGATCTCTCGGAAGGTGGCTCATGAATTACATATGAAACCAAGCGTGGGGAAAAACTTTTAGAAACAGGGGTATACATGAGAGTCAGGTTTCGATCCTATGGAACTGTGGGTTATGGGCCCACCATGTGGGTTAAAAGTAAGAAGGGTGCTGATAGCAAGGCATGTCAGAGCATAGTCTGTCAGTTATGTCGGCAACAACGTTGGTACCAAGGGCGAGGGACGAAGAGAACCATTTTCCTGCTCGTTAAACAAGGCGGACCAATAGGCAAAGTTCTCGTCCATCGGTGGTTATCGGAATATCACCCACAATAGTAACAGGGTCTTACTGACTGAGTTGAACACCGAGGCGTTTACATAAGTAGGGAATTATCACTGCTCAGGTATGTCAGATTACCAGAAAGGTTAACCAAAACAAAGGAAAGGAAAAGTGATTGTCGTATTTAAACGGAACAATGGAAAGGAAAATGGGTATACACGAGTATTAGGTGTATCTCCTTCCCAAAGCAAGCAAAGTGGGAATAATCATGACGGGGCTACAAGTAGATAATCATCTAGTGAGGGGGGGGGGCGAGGAAACTCATGATGTTACCCATACCATGGTGTTTGGATAATTGATCAAGAAACATTTAGCATTGCGCTTTCAATGTACTTGTTGACGATCGGAGTACCACAAACATGCTTCAGGATATCATTGACATGGTCATCAGGTAAAAGTCAGACGTTTCAATTCATAAAGGATCCATCAAGAATTTATAGGACATATCATGCAATTTTATCAGGAAAAAGATGAGGATGTGGCCGATGGGTTCAGCAGCAATCCATCGACATGTCAAAAAAAGATGTATTCCAAAATTGTATGAACAAGTTTGTGTTTGGGGGGGGCAAGAATGTTTTCGATGATAACACAAATCATCGAGGGCAATGATGGTATTTCTCATCATGAATTCGATTGATATACTGGAGGAGCTCAGAATGTTGACGAGCACGACACAATTGTCGAGAGATTTCAGGAAGATGTAATCGATCGGCGATGACATCAAGTCAAAGGAGTGATGAAGTGAAAAGTTATTGGAACCACGGGTACGACACAAATTCGAAAGCAAGCTTGCTGTTCAAGGCGAAATGGTATGACGAGGAAGATCGACATAAGCTTAGCTCATCGTCAAAAATTCTGTTCCGGGAAGAAGGACCAGGTAGCACAGTTAAAATTTAGCACGATAATGACATAGCCAGCCAGGCTAGGAATGACTTGAAGGACTATTAAACTCGTAAGTAATGAAAATTACTTATAATTATTGAATCGGAGTGCGGAATTCGATTCACTTATCGGTGTTCTCGGTTGACAGACAACCCAGAACCAATGAAGTGACAAAGACAGGGTAAGGTAGTACTCCATCAAAAGTTCATAAGATGTAGTGCAATGGCATGATATCCTCGAGATACCAGGGGTAATACTCGAAGGTAGATCATAATAGAGGTTGGGGAGATGCATTGATCTGCAGAAGACAAGTGCTTTAACTTGTCCAAGAAATGGAATTAAAGGGGAACACTCATGATCAGAACCATGGTTGCAAAGGATCAAATCCCAGATATAAGATGATCTTATACCATGGGGATGATTAATTTTAAGAGAAGCTTCCATGATAAGATCTACATCATGTCCATGGGCATGAACACAAAGTTCAAGGTCAACTCTCACTTCTTCAATGCATAAACTTTCACCCACTCCTCATTTTGGAAGAAATTGTAGTGCAGAAGATTTATCTGGCGAAGTACCAGAAGAGTAAGACTCGCATCTCTTTTGAGTTCACATGGATTAGGGAAGGCATAGGTTCAACCCGTAGGGGTATCTTAGGAACACCTAACACTAACTTCCAGAGCATATAACATCATCCCAATAGCAGAGCATGGTTGACAATAAGCAGAGGATACAATTTACGAAGGCAATATGTATCAAGGGAAGAGCGCACGAGATTTTGAATATGAAGGACATTGCCGGATAATAATCCAACAAAGGATTCAGCGGTCCTTAATGGATCTGATGTGAGTATCAGTACTCAATCAGAAGAAGGAAAGAGTGCAAAGGCATTGGATTATAGAAACATCTGAATAATTCGATGCTTGAGTACAAAGGAGTTATGATTTCAAGTCGAAGGATCAGAAGAAGAGGCTCTGATCAAAAGATGAGTAAGTTGAATAGACTTAGAGGTGCACCTAATCAAATCTTGATTGGGCAAGAACCAGCTCATAACCGGAGCGATGTCGGAGCCAGAAAGAAAGTTTCCAAGGATTAATTGATGATTGCGAGTATTCGCTCACACGTTGAATCCATAGGAATAGAATGACAACCACAAAGAATTCTAAAGAATATTGCTAAACATATGGAATTAATCCTAATGCAAGAAGGCAAAGAGAATCAAGAGGATTTTTGGAAGATCACATAGTATTTCCAAGTATCTTGGAAAGCATATGAACAACTGGGGATGAACGGGTTCAGTGAATTATCCGTAGTGCAAAAAAATAAGCCGCAAAGCAGAAGGCACAAAGGATTCTCGAAACAACAAAGAATACATCTTGTAATAATAGGAGCAACTGGATATGAAGGTACAAGCAGTAAGGATATTATTCACGGGGATTAACTATGGTCAGGAACTGCAAGGCAGTGGGCATAGGGTCTCGACAAACATCGAGGAGTATCTGCAGAATCTTCTGGCGAAGCAAGCGATCATCGGTAATGTCGGGGCTCCCCGGGAGGAAGTGGTTACAAGATCCTAGAGTCAGAGTTAGTAAAAAGTTTAACCTGAATAGACAAGAGATCAGAGTCCTAGAGTATAGACGAGGAATAAAAGATCCTAATACCACCCAATGGCGACGTGGGCCCGTAAGCCACACAGCCAAGTTAGTAAAACGGTTTTTGGTTTCTAGACTCAACTTCGGGCAAGGAGTTGGAAAAGGGGGATCCTACACGCAGTCGGGTCTGATATGAACTTGTGATGCCCTCAATTCAATCGTACACTAATCATACACGCAAATGTGTACGATCAAGATCAAGGACTCACGGGAAGATATCACAACACAACTCTAGACACAAATTAAAATAATACAAGCTTTATATTACAAGCCAGGGGCCTCGAGGGCTCGAATACATAAGCTTGAAAACACAGGAGTCAGCGGAAGCAACAATATCTGAGTACAAACATGAGTTAAACAAGTTTGCCTTAAGAAGGCTAGCACAAAAGCAACATCGATCGAAAAGGCAAGGCCTCCTGCCTGGGAGCCTCCTAACTACTCCAGGTCGTCAGTGGTCGTCACGTAGTAGTAGGCACCCTCGGGGTAGTAGTAATCATCAGTGGTGTCGTCTGGCTCCTGGGATCTGTCATCTGGTCGCAACAATCGGGTATGGGGGAAAAGAGGTAGCAAAGAAACCGTGAGTACTCATCCAAAGTACTCGCAAGACTTACATCAGATCTAAACTAAGTATGCATCTGTATCAAAGGAAATGGGATGTATCTGTGGACTAAACTGCAGAATGCCAGAAGAGAAGGGGGGAAAGCCTAGCCTATCGAAGACTAGCATCTTCAAGCATCTTGCAGCATATAGAAGAGTACAGATCAACATAATGTAAAGTAGTAGTAGTGTTATCAACCTCGTCCAGAGATCTTTTCTCGACTCCCTACGAGAAAGCAATCCCAGAGCCATACTATCCATTTCTCATAACCATTTCTCATCTCAAGTATCCAATTCTAGTTGTATCGATCGAGATACAACTCCAAGTGTCCGTTACCGTAGGACAGGCTATCGATAGATGTTTTCTTCCCTGTAGGGGTGCACCAACTTACCCACCATGCTCGATTAACTCCGACCGGACACACTTTCCTGGGTCATGCCCGGCCTCGGCCAAAGAATACGCTGTAACCCGACCTAGGCTTAATAGAGAGGTCAACACGCCGGACCAGACCTATGTCCCCAGGGGTCATGGGCCATCTCCCCGGGAACTCCTGCACATTGCGTACGCGGCCGGTGAGCAGACCTATCTACCTCCTTCAAAGAGGCAGGTGCTTACCAGTCCAACCCGGCGCGCGCCGCTCAGTCGCTGTCGTGGTTCTAAGTCTGACAGTAGAATGGGGGGTAGAGATGTAGAGGCAAGATCCTAGCTATGGAGGAGTTGTACACGCGAGTTTTACAATTTCAGGCCCTTCTCATAGGAAGTAACAGCCCTACGTCTCGGAGCCCGGAGGCGGTTGACAGGATTATATGCGTGTGTGTTACAGGGGGTGCGAACCCTTGTGCCTATGGATGGGGGTGGCTTATATAGAGTGCGCCAAGACCCCAGGTAGCCCACGACACAGAGGGTTTAAGGTACATTGAAGAGAGAACGTTACTGGTAACGCCCACATTAAAGTGCTGTAAATGTCAATTAAGTCTATAAGTAAATGCTCGATCGTTGCATATGCAGAGTGGCTTTAGCTCTTCTGCCTGTCGAGTGACTTCTGCGACGGTCGAGTGGCATCGATTCTTCCGAGTGAAACGTTTCTGGTTGAGTGGATGATGGTACCCTTTGGATGATCCTGGCTTTAGGGTGCTATCCTAGGGGAGGATGTAGCTTCATCATTAGCCCCCGAATGGTTCAGCGTTCGAGTGGAGAAGGAGTTGATAATCCCTCCGATTCAGCTTTGTGCTTTGAGAATGTCTCGCCCAGAGGTCGAATGAACTTTCATGATGGCTTCAACTGCTTGTTCAGTCGCCTTGATTCATTCTTGGTTTTGTCGAGTGAACTTTCGTTGTTAAGTTTTGAGTGTTGATATGGGAAAAATCTTCCGTCTGACGGGTCGTTCTGCCGTCTGCGGATTTCACAGGATTCAAATTTTGGGAAGCGCGCCGGGCGGAGGAGGCCGCAGTAATCGGGACAGATCAGGCAGGCCGCCTCGATCTCCGCGCCACCTTTTTTGCCACGTATCACGCGCGCGACTATTGCGGGATTTGATAAGATCATCCAGGCCTACAAGTTAGTCACTCGGAAGCGACCTTATATAAGGCGCCGGACCGGGGCCTTTGAACAGTGTGCCCCCATTCTTCTTCCTCCTCCTCCTCCTCAGATTCCTCCGCTCCTCTTGCTTCTGCTCTCGGTGTCGTCGCCCTGCTTGAACTCGACCCGCTGCCATGGGTAAGGAGAAGACGGTGGCGTTGGAGCGTGCTAAGAAAGCGACGACGAAGGCAAAAGGGAAGAAGACCAGCCAGGGCAGATCTTCGTCGAGGTCCGACCTGCCGCCTGGCTGGATCTAGGGCGCGCCCTGGATCCACTCGACAATCAGTCAAGATGACATTGATGACCTGGTTGAGGGGGGACTGATCCCCCACGAATCGGCGCGGCTCCCGAGGAACGAGACCGAGCCGCAGCCGCAGGAGGGTGAGTGCGTCCTCCTCGCCACTCATGTCGACCGCGGGTTTTCTTTGCCTCCCCACCCTTTATTTCGTGGTTTCTTGAACTTCTTTGGGGCTCAACTCCACCACTTTTCTCCAAACACCATCATGTACCTCGCAGCTTTCGTGTCTATGTGCGAGAATTTCTTGGGTTGCCGACCACACTGGGGTCTCTTCAAGCACATATTCACATGTCGCTCCCAGACGGTCAAGAAGGCCAACCCGAGTGACGAGAGGACGCATGTGATACATATGTGCGGGGGTCTTGGAATCCAAATGAGGAACAAGAGCACCTTCCCAGCTATGATCCTTCCCGACTCGGTCCGGGGCTGGCAGTCGACCTGGTTTTACTGCAAAGACCAGCCGACCCTGGGTCAGTCGACTGGACTTCCCCCCTTTTCCATGGCTCGAGTGGAGAAGCCCTCCTCCTTGAGAGTGATCCTGGAAGAGAAGGCACAGGTGAAGGTGCTGGTCGAGCGGGTCATCCAACTTGTCCGCGACGGAGTGACTGGTATGGACCTGCTGGAGGTCTTCCTCAGTCGACGCATCCAACCACTCCAAACTCGTGACCATCCGATGTGGATGTACTCGGGACTCGAGGATTCCACTCGGATCCCCCCGGAGGATTTTAGTGAGGACACAGTGGAGAAGTGGCTGAGAGGTATTACCGGCAACAAGGATAATCCCCGTGGGTCCAGGAGGGTGGTTCCATTCGACCATTTGCGCCAGCCAGAATAGGTACGATTCTGCATTGTCGAGTGTCTTCTTGATTTACTATGTAACATCTTGTTGACGGTCGACTGTCTTTCTTTTGTTCATTGTCTTTTCAGGCTCTTATTGATATGTACTCGATGCCCAATGCAGTGCAGGAGCAAAATGTCGAGGAGGAGGCGAGCGGGGGCGAGAGTGGCGAGTGGCACTCGGATGCAGAGGAGGATGAGGAGAGCGACGACCTGAGTGACGAAGAAGAGGTCGACTCGCCTCCTCGCAGAGAAAGGAGGTCTAAGCACGCTCACGACCCGGCAAACACCCCTAACCTGGTGGCCGCACCGACTGGGCAGTCTTCAAAGCGCCCTCGGACGTCTTCTCCGGTGCCGACTAAGAAGGGACCGAAACAGCTCAAGACTGCGCCGCCTCCTGCGCCAAAACCATTGAAGGCCACATCCTCCAAACCGCCGAAGGCTTTGCCCAGAATCAAAGTGACCATTCCCACCATCTCCGGGTAATCATCTGACCCGATCTTTTGGTCGACTCGAGCAACAGAACATAACCGACTGAAAGTTGACATTTGCAGTGCTGCTACCTCTGGAACTTCTTCCCGCCAATACCGAGACGAGGAAGTGGAAGACGCGGTTACCTCCAACCCAGGTAAAATTCTCATGATCTTGTTCTTGATTATTTGGTCGATCAAATTCTGGCAGTTCACTTGGGGTCGACTGATTTATTTGCAGCCCCACCCAATGTTATCAAGCTTCCGGATGATGATGAAGATGTGGCCCCGAGGCCCAGAAAGAACAAAAAAGTAGTGGCTAGCAAGACATCTCAGCCGGGACTGATGACAGAACCGACTGTCCAACAACCAGAAGATGCAGGTGGGGCCTATGTAACTTTTGCTGTCCCATTGTCGAGTGAGCGCCCTGCACCGTTAATTGTACCAGTGTTTCCTTCAGCCACCCAACCCCATGCCTCGGAGCTCCAAGCTGCCGCATCTGGGCCGTCTGCCCCTTTCTTCACCAACTATCATGTTCCGGAAAGCCAGTCGGACGCCGCTGCGGAGGCTATCCGTCAGGCTAACATGATGATGGAGCGGATGAAGACGGTGCACGAGAACAGCCAGGCTGCTTACGATGCCAGCGCGGCTCTTCGGGCCAATGTCCAGGTAAGTTGGCTTTTGACTGACCTTGTTCTATTAGGATATGCTACCTGAAATATTTTCTTTCATACAATCTCTTATTGTTTGCATCGAATCTGTACACCCACTGGGTGTTTTGTTATCTTTAATATTTGTGCTCTTCCACTCGGCCTGGGCGAGTGGGATCTGAACCGGTGGGGGCACGCTAAGTGCACCCACTGGGTGTAGTCCCCGAGACCGCAGTCGACTGTGGGCAGTCGACTGGGGTCTGAGTACTTTTTCCTTTCCTTTCTTCCACTCGACCCGGGCCGACCGGCCGAGTGGGATCTGAACCAGTGGGGGCACGTCAAGTGCACCCACTGGGTGTAGTCCCCGAGACCGCGGTTGACAGCTGGCAGTCGGCCGGGGTCTGAATAGTTCTTCTCTCTTTTTTTGTTACTCGACCCTGGCGGACCGGTCGAGTGGGGTCTGAATTAGTGGGGGCACGCCAAGTGCACCCGCTGGGTGTAGTCCCCGAGATCGCGGTCGACTGCGGGCAATCGGCTGGGGTCTGAGTAAACTTTGAAGTTTTATTCACTCGGAAGTAAATAATCTTTGATCTTGTCGATTGACATGTCTTTTACCTTCTGCAGAAATCGTGTACTCTCATTTATAAGTTCGCCGAATTTGAGGAGAAGCAGAGGCAACTCAACCTTGACTTGGAGCTGGCCCAACAAAAGTTGAAGAAAGCTCAAGATGAAGCTGCTGGTATGGAAGGTAACTGCCTATCGACTGTTGACGTCGATTGTCCTTTAAAATATTTCTTCGATCTCTTGTTTGATCCGATTGCTTATTTTGCAGAGAAAATGAGGTTGGCTCTGGAGAAGAAGGACTTGAACCTTGCAGCTGCGCAGAAGGAAGCTCAAGATAAGACTGCCCTTGCAGAACAGAAGCTGGCTTCGGTCGGAGCGCTGAAAGGAGAAGTAAGCAAGCTGAAGTCCTCTCTCATTGAATCCAACCGAGAGGTAACTCGTCTGAAGAAGGATAAGATGGCTCTGAATGAGAAGCTGGAGTCCGCGGCTCGTAAGAGAAATGATGTGGAAGCCTATCTGAGAACTCTTGCCAAGAAGCTCTATCTTATGCTGGAAGGTACTCCTTTTAATCCGACTGCTTTACTGCTTGCGAGTTAATCCTGTCCAGTCGACTCACTAACTCTTTGACTGCAGAATTCTGCCAAAACTTTGACGAGGAAACTGGACGGATCGAGACAGGTTTAGACCCTATCGTTTCTCCAGTCGGCGACGAGGCTGCCATGAATGTGCTTCGACTGGAATCCCATGTCGCCGGTGTCACAAGTTACCTCGCTCGTCTGAAGGTGGCCGTTTCATGGATCGACTCATCACTCTGGCCAAGGGCGACGCTTCAAAATGACCTCGAATCTCTGATGACTCGGCTCAATGAGGTTCCTGGTCGAGTGCAAGAGTGGAAGAAGTCCTCTGCCCGGTGTGGTGCTGACATGGCGTTGTCCTTGGTAAGAGTCCACTGTAAGGAAGCTCGCGAAGACTAGCTGGGGGCGATCAAGGTCGCCAACACCAAAAGGCACGATTTCCAGTCCTTTATGGAGACTTTCATAGCTGCCACTACTCGGATTGCAGATGGAATCGACTTGGACGAATTCGTTGAACCTGCCAGCCCTCCTCCTGCCAAATGAACAAACTTTGAGATTTAAACTTGCCTTAAACTTGCCTCGGGATGCCGAGTGGTTGTTGTAACCATTAAAATCCTTCGGGCTTGATGCTCGAATACTTTTGATCCGTCGCCTGGAATTTTTATGATCTATCTGAACTTGGTTTATTTCTGAATATGTTTGTATTTGCCTTCGCATGGAATTTGCTCTTTGGGATGTAGCCCTGAAGTGGAGAGTTCAATCGACTTGCGCCTCATCGTCCTTGCGGACAGGGATGGGGTGCACGTTGTATTTGTGGCGTAGCATAGAGAAAGAGGTCGCAGTCGACCCGCACCTCGTCGTCCTTGCGGATAGGCATGGAGCGTACGTTGTACTTGTGGTGTAGCTCGGAGAAGAAGGCCGCGGTCTACCTAGACCTCGTCGTCCTTGCGGATGGGGATGGAGCGTACGTTGTACTTGTGGCGTAGCTCGGAAAAAGAGGTCGCAGTCGACCCACACCTCGTCGTCCTTGTGGATAGGGATGGAGCATACGTTGTACTTGTGGCGTAGCTCGGAGAAGAAGGCCGCGGTTGACCTGCACCTCGTCGTCCTTGCGGATGGGGATGGAGCGTACGTTGTACTTGTGGCGTAGCTCAGAGAAGAAGGCAGCGGTCGACCTGCACCTCGTCGTCCTTGCGGATAGGGACAGACTTTAAATCTTAGGCGAGTACTGGACTGCAACTAAGCCTCCGAGTGGGAGGGTTGCTCACCACTTGGTAGGATTTTTTAAACTTAGGCGAGTACTGGACTGCAGCTAAGCCCCCGAGTGGGAGGGTTGCTCACCACTCGGTAGGATTTTACAAACTTAGGCGAGTACAGGACTGCAGCTAAGCCCCCGAGTGGGAGGGTTGCTCACCACTCGGTAGGATTTTACAAACTTAGGCGAGTACAGGACTACAGCTAAGCCCCCGAGTGAGAGGGTTGCTCACCACTCGGTAGGATTTTACAAACTTAGGCGAGTACTGGACTGCAGTTAAGCCTCCGAGTGGGAGGGTTGCTCACCACTCGGTAGGATTTTACAAACTTAGGCGAGTACTGGACTGCAGCTAAGCTCCCGAGTGAGAGACTTGCTCACCACTCGGTAGGATTTTTCAAACTTAGGTGAAACGGATTCGCAGCTAAGCCCCCGAGTGGGAGGGTTGCTCACCACTCGGTAGGATTTTACAAACTTAGGTGAGTACTGGACTGCAGCTAAGCCCCCGAGTGGGAGGGTTGCTCACCACTCGGTAGGATTTTTCAAACTTAGGTAAAACGGATTCGCAGCTAAGCCCCCGAGTGGGAGGGTTGCTCACCACTCGGTAGGATTTTACAAACTTAGGCGAGTACTGGACTGCGGCCAAGCCCCCGAGTGGGACGGTTGCTCACCACTCGGTAGGATTTTACAAACTTAGGCGAGTACTGGACTGCAGCTAAGCCCCCGAGTGGGAGGGTTGCTCACCACTCGGTAGGATTTTACAAACTTAGGCGAGTACTGGACTGCGGCCAAGCCCCCGAGTGGGACGGTTGCTCACCACTCGGTAGGATTTTACAAACTTAGGCGAGTACTGGACTGCAGCTAAGACCCCGAGTGGGAGGGTTGCTCACCACTCGGTAGGATTTTACAAACTTAGGCGAGTACTGGACTGCAGCTAAGCCCCCGAGTGGGAGGCTTGCTCACCACTCGGTAGGATTTTTCAAACTTAGGTGAAACGGATTCGCAGCTAAGCCCCCGAGTGGGAGGGTTGCTCACCACTCGGTAGGATTTTTCAAACTTAGGTAAAACGGATTCGCAGCTAAGCCCCCGAGTGGGAGGGTTGCTCACCACTCGGTAGGATTTTACAAACTTAGGCGAGTACTGGACTGCGGCCAAGCCCCCGAGTGGGACGGTTTCTCACCACTCGGTAGGATTTTACAAACTTAGGCGAGTACTGGACTGCAGCTAAGCCCCCGAGTGGGAGGGTTGCTCACCACTCGGTAGGATTTTACAAACTTAGGCGAGTACTGGACTGCGGCCAAGCCCCCGAGTGGGACGGTTGCTCACCACTCGGTAGGATTTTACAAACTTAGGCGAGTACTGGACTGCAGCTAAGACCCCGAGTGGGAGGGTTGCTCACCACTCGGTAGGATTTTACAAACTTAGGCGAGTACTGGACTGCAGCTAAGCCCCCGAGTGGGAGGCTTGCTCACCACTCGGTAGGATTTTACAAACTTAGGCGAGTATTGGACTGCAGCTAAGCCCCTGAGTGGGAGGGTTGCTCACCACTCGGTAGGATTTTACAAACTTAGGCGAGTACTAGACTGCAGCTAAGCCCCCGAGGGAGAGGCTTGCTCACCACTCGGTAGGATTTTACAAACTTAGGCAAGTACTGGACTGCAGCTAAGCCCCCGAGCGGGAGGCTTGCTCACCACTCGGTAGGATTTTACAAACTTAGGCGAGTACTGGACTGCGGCCAAGCCCCCGAGTGGGACGGTTGCTCACCACTCGGTAGGATTTTACAAACTTAGGCGAGTACTGGACTGCAGCTAAGACCCCGAGTGGGAGGGTTGCTCACCACTCGGTAGGATTTTACAAACTTAGGCGAGTACTGGACTGCAGCTAAGCCCCCGAGCGGGAGGCTTGCTCACCACTCGGTAGGATTTTACAAACTTAGGCGAGTACTGGACTGCAGCTAAGCCCCCGAGTGAGAGGCTTGCTCACCACTCGATAGGATTTTACAAACTTAGGCGAGTACTAGATTGCAGCTAAGCCTCTGAGTGAGAGGCTTGCTCACCACTCGGTAGGATTTTTTAAACTTAGGCGAAACGGATTCACAGCTAAGTCACCCACTGGGGGATTTCAGACGCAAATAAAAGCAACAAAAATCGTTCAAGAGGACTGTAAAGCTCTTGTCTTTGATAAACAAATTACAAAGGTATTTCTTATTAAATTTTATTCAAACGAGTACTTAAGTATAAAAGGGGCGGAGCAGCTCCGCATTCCAAGCCCGTGGCTCGTCCTTCTTATGCTCGACATCGTAAAGGTGGTATGCTCCATTGTGGAGCACTCTGGTGACAATGAAGGGACCTTCCCAAGCCGGGGCGATCTTGTGTGGTTTCTGCTGATCCACTCGAAGAACCAAGTCACCCTCTTGAAAGGCTCGACCCTTCACGTGTCTAGCATGGAATCGACACAAGTCTTGCTGATAAATGGTCGACCGGATCAAAGCCATCTCTCTTTCCTCCTCTAGGAGGTCGATTGCGTCTTGCCGAGCTTGTTTTGCTTCATCTTCAGAGAAGAGCTCAACTCGTGGTGCATTATGAAGCAAGTCACTCGGTAGAACAACTTCAGCCCCATAGACTAAGAAAAATGGAGTTCGGCCAGTCGACCGATTGGGAGTTGTCCTCAATCCCCAAAGAACTGATGGAAGTTCATCAACCCAGGTGCCCGCTGCGTGCTTGAGATCTCGCATCAGTCGGGGTTTTAGTCCTTTGAGAATCAGGCCATTTGCTCTTTCTGCTTGCCCATTCGACTGGGGATGGGCGACTGAAGCATAGTCGACTCATGTGCCTTGTGAGGCGCAGAAGGTTCTGAACTCATCAGAATCGAAGTACGATCCGTTGTCAGTGATGATGTTGTGCGGAACCCCATACCTGAATGTCAACTCTCTGATGAAGCTGACAGCAGTACTAGCCTTAAGATTCTTAATAGGCTTGGCTTCGATCCATTTGGTAAACTTGTCGACTGCTACAAGCACGTGAGTGAAGCCACTCCTACCAGTCTTCAGTGGACCAACCATGTCCAATCCCCAAACAGCAAAGGGCCAGACGAGTGGAATGGTCTTCAGGGATGATGCAGGTTTGTGTGACATATTGGAGTAGAACTGGCAGCCTTCACATCTGTCGACTATATCTTTCGCCATTTCATTTGCTCGTGGCCAATAAAATCCAGCTCGGCATGCTTTAGCCACAATGGTCCGAGAGGACGCATGGTGACCACAGGTCCCCGAATGGATGTCGTGGAGGATCACTCAACCTTCTTCTGGCGTTATGCATTTCTGGCTGACTCCTGTTGCACTTTCTCTGAACAGTTGTCCTCTTATTAAAGTAAAGGCCTTGGATCGACGGACGATCTGTCGAGCCTCTTCTTCATCCTCTGGGAGCTCTTTCCTAAGGATATATGCAATGTATGGCACCGTCCAGTCGGGAGTGATGACTAACACCTCCATGATCAAGTCGACCACGTCTGGGACCTCGACTTCAGTCGGATCTGTGGCACTCTTAGGCCGCGGGGGCTCTTCAGCGAAGGGATCTTCTTGAACTGAAGGTGCATGAATATGCTCTAGGAACACATTACTGGGAATAGCTTCTCTCTTGGAGCCTATCTTTGCTAAATCATCTGCTACTTGATTTTTCAGTGGGGGTATATGATGGAGCTCTAACCCCTCAAACTTCTTTTCCATCTTCCTCACCATGTTGTAGTAACCAGTCATGGCTAGGCTTCTGACGTCCCACTCCTTCATCACTTGATTAACTACCAAATCTGAGTCGCCATAGACCATGAGGCGACGGACGCCGAGTGAGATGGTCATACGCAACCCATACATGAGTGCTCATATTCTGCTTCGTTATTGGAGGAATCAAAGTGAATCTGGAGGACATATCTGAGCTTGTCTCCTCGGGGGGATACCAGTACCACCCCAGCACCGGAACCATTCAGCATCTTGGAACCATCAAAGAACATGGTCCAGTGCTCCGAGTGAACTTGAGTCGGCAGTTGTTGTTCAATCCATTCGGCGAGGAAATCCGCTATTGCTTGGGACTTGATAGCTTTCTTTGCCTCAAACTTGATGTCTAAGGGAAGGAGTTCAATCGCCCACTTTGTCACTCGACCAGTTGCATCTCTGTTGTTCAGAATCTCTAATAATGGAGCGTCACTGACGACTGTAATAGAGTGATCAGAGAAGTAATGTGCAACCTTATTCATGGTCATATAAATCCCATAAACAAGCTTCTGATAATGTGGATATCTTTGCTTTGATGGAGTCAAAACTTCAGAGACATAGTATACTGGGCGCTGAACTTTGTAGGCTTTTCCTTCTTCTTCCCGTTCGACCGTAAGTACTGTACTGACGACTTGTCAAATGGCTACAATGTAAAGTAGTAAAGGCTCTTTGCCGATTGGAGCAGCGAGCACCGGCTGGGTGGAAAGCAGGGCTTTGAGCTCTACAAATGTTGCATCAGCTTCAGGAGTCCACTCGAACTTATCTGACTTCTTCATCAATCGGTAAAGAGGCAGTGCCTTTTCACCGAGGCGAGCAATGAATCGACTTAGGGCGGCCAAACAACCAGTAAGCTTCTGGACATTATGCACACACACAGGGCGTTTCATCTGGAGTATGGCACCCACTTTCTCTGGGTTAGCGTTGATCCCTCGTTCGGAAACGAGAAAACCAAGTAATTTTCCGCCTGGAACTCCAAACGTGCACTTTGATGGATTGAGCTTGATATCATAACTTCTGAGGTTGGCAAATGTTTCAGCAAGGTCAGTCAGTAGGTCGGAAACTTTTCGTGACTTGACCATAATGTCATCCATGTATGCTTCCACATTCCGACTGATCTGAGTGAGCAAGCACTTCTGAATCATCCGCATGAATGTGGCTCCAACGTTCTTCAAACCGAATGGCATAGTGACATAACAGAAGCACCCAAATGGGGTGATGAAAGCTGTTTTTATCTCATCGGGTCCATACAGACGGATCTGATGATACCTGAAATAAGTGTCCAAAAAGGACAAATGCTCACACCCCGCAGTCGAGTCGACTATTTGGTCGACGCGAGGGAGAGGAAAGTGATCTTTCGGGCAGGCCCGATTGATATGTTTGAAGTCAATGCACATGCAAAGTGAGTCGTCCTTCTTTTGGGACCATGACAACATTAGCTAACCACTCGGAGTGGTAAATCTCTCGGATAAACTCAGCTGCCAGAAGCCGAGCCACTTCTTCACCGATTGCCTTCCTCTTCTGTACGGCAGACTGTCGAAGATGTTCTTTGACTGGTTTCACCTTTGGGTTGACTCGCAAATGATGCTTAGCTAGTCCCCTGGGAACACCTGGCATGTCAGAAGGTTTCCATGCAAAGATGTCCTAGTTCTCACGGAGGAACTGGATGAGCGCTTCTTCCTATTTGGAGTCGAGTGTTGTTGAAATGTGAGTCGGAGCAGCATTGGGATCCGTTGGATGAATATGAATCGGCTTTGTTTCACCAGATGACTGGAATGCTGAATCTGTGGCAGGCTTCTTAGCTCGTAACAAATCACTCGGATCTGCATTTTTTGATACTCTTGCAGCTCCACTATTGCCATCTGTGCATCGGCGATCTTTGAGCCCTTCTGGAAGCACTCTTCTACCTTCTATCGACTGCCAGTGATAGCGATCACCCCTTTAGGACCAGGCATCTTCAATTTGAGGTACACGTAAAATGGTCGAGCCATAAAACATGCATAAGCTGGCCTGCCTAGGATAGCATGATAAGCACTTTGGAAATACACAACTTCAAATGTCAACTTTTCTTTGCGGTAATTCTTGGAATCGCTGAAAACTACATCAAGGGGATCTGACCAAGTGACGCAGCCTTCTTGCGAGGAATAACTCCATGGAAACTCATATTACTTTCGCTGAGTCTGGACATCGGAATGCCCATTCCTTTCAACGTCTCTGCATATAGTATATTCAGACCACTGCCACCATCCATCAGAACCTTAGTCAACCAAGTGCCTTCGACTACTGGGTCGACCACCAGCGCTTGCCTCCCAGGGGTGGCTATGTGCGCTGGGTGATCGGACTGGTCGAATGTAATGGCAGTCTGAGACCACTTCAAATAACTGGGTGTCACCAGAGCAACCATGTTCACTTCTCTGTTGATGACTTTCAGTCGACTCTTAGTCTCAACATCAGTGAAAATCATCAGAGTGGAATTGACGTGGGGGTCACCATCATCGTCCTGCTCCTCATCCTCAATTTTGTCCGCTTCCTTCTCCTTTTCCTTGGGCTGTTTCTCTCGGAATTGCTGGATTAGGAGTCGACACTGTCGAGTGGTATGCTTCGGGTAAATGAAATTACCCTCTGCATCTTTTTTGGTGTGAATGTGGCATGGTAAATCTAGCACATCATTTCCATCTTGATCTTTTACTTTCTTGGGGTTCCACGTCCCTTTGGGTTTCCCTTTGAACTTTCCTTGAGTCATGGCTAAGGCTTCACCAGGAGCTGCTGGCTCGGCTTTGCGCTTCTGCTTTCGACTGGAGTTCCCTCCTCCGGTTTCATAGGCGATTGTTTTGTGCTTGCCACTCCGGAGTCAGTCTTCTTCTCCACCATTGGCGTACTTGGTGGAAATCTCCATCATCCGATTCAGAGTCATATCTCCTGTCCGACTGAATTTCAGATTCAACTCCCGATACTTAACGCCTTCTTTGAAGGCACAAATTGCCTGGTGATCCGACACATTCTCCACTGTGTGGTGCAACGTGATCCATCTCTGGATATAATCTCTCAAAGTTTCGTTCGGTTTATGAACGCAACACTGCAATTCTGTCAGCCCTGCTGGCCGTTTGCAAGTACCTTCAAATGTTCTGACAAATACTCGGGCAAGATCTTCCCAAGTATAAATACTACCAGGCGCTAACTGATTCAGCCACGCTCTCGCTGAGCTCTCCAACATCAAAGGAAGGTGCTTCATGGCCACTTCATTGTTGCCACCACCAATCTGTACAACCACTCGATAATCCTCAAGCCAAGTGTAAGGCTTGGACTCGCTAGTGAACTTACTGACTTCGGTCACCAACCTGAAGTTGGGAGGAATCACCGCAGCCCTGATGGCTCTGCTAAAGCACTCTGGACCTGAGACATGTACCCTGCTGCTGGTTGGGAAATCTTTGTCGTGACCCTCTCTGTGAGATCTGTTTCTGTCGACCAGACCCTGAACGAGAATAGATCTCGCATCAAAGCCCGGCTCTCTAGGCTCGACTGGAATCCTTCGCCCACCACTGTGAGGACGTCTGCCATCATGCTGCCGAGGCACGTATGACCCACTCCTTGGGGGAGGCGTGGGCACTCGAGGACGATCATCGTGATCGAGTCAGTGATCATACTGCTCGCGGTTTCTATATTGATCTTGCCGGTCCTCACGTCCTTCACTCCTCGGGGGCGATCTCGGGCTGTGAGCCGACTGGACTGTGTCTGCAACCACGAATCTGCTATGGATCATATTCCGTGACTGAGATACTGATGTATTCTGCTCTACCGCCGCATGGAGCAAAGCCCGGATCTGCACCAGACCTCGACTAGCTTCTGACTGGGAAGGTTGGATTGACTCCGCTATTCGGGCCACAGCTGCGAGATTCTGGATCGGAGTTCGGTATACCTGAGTTAGAGGCGGAAAAAGTTGGCGTCGACTGGACTCGGGGATACGCTACCGAGCATGCTCGTTGAGTGCGCTCTGGAGGTTCTCTAGTCGAGTGCACTCAGCCAAGTTGGCCAGGCGCGCTTCCTCCAAGGCCTGGGCCTCAGGGGTTTCTCCAACGATAGGAGTGTGAAGCGCATCCATGTTCTGGCGGCGAAGTTCTTCCCTTCGCTGCGAAGAGAGGGGTTCGGGGCGGTACTCTTCATGAACACGCGACGGATCGCCGCCCCTATCGCCTCCGTCTTCACGAGTGAAGCCAGGAGGACTGCGTAGTCCATTGACCATCAAAGCTTCCGCCGCGGAGTCGCTGCTGTCGCACTCGGATGCAGTCTCTACGGAGCCAGTCGAACATGCCGTAGAGAGTTTTGTCGGGCTCGATTGCCGCGACTTGGGGGGTGGCCGACTGGCGAGCCACCGCATGCCTCACCCACCGCAGAAGCCTCGATCGTCCGGAACGCTTGCTCCGGTCGGCTGCAAGGAGGGAGGTCAGTACAGGAGCCGACCGATACTGAGTCGACGGCTGCCGTAGGAGGACGCCACGGACGCACGCGTGAAAGTGCGTTGCCCCACGGACAGGGAGCGCCTCGACGTCAAGTGGCGCTTCTTGGAGCCAAGCGGGGTCGTCGGCGACGAATACGAGCGCACCAAGACGGATCTCGCGGCCCTCGGCCAAACCTCCGCGCGAAACCATGTTGATGGGGATCGGAAAAATCGCAACTTCTCCAACAAGTCGCTAAGACACCTGCCCCAAGGTGGGCGCCAACTGTCGTGGTTCTAAGTCTGACAGTAGAATGGGGGGTAGAGATGTAGAGGCAAGATCCTAGCTATGGTGGAGTTGTACACACGAGTTTTACGAGTTCAGGCCCTTCTCAGAGGAAGTAACAGCCCTACGTCTCGGAGCCCGGAGGCGGTCGACTGGTGCGTGTGTGTTACAGGGGGTGCGAACCCTTGTGCTTGTGGAGGGGGGTGGCTTACATAGAGTGCGCCAAGACCCCAGCTAGCCCACGACACAGAGGGTTTAAGGTACATTTGAAGGATCGAAAGTATGTCTAGAGGGGGGGTGATTAGACTACTTGACCAAATAAAAGTCTATCCTTTTCCCAATTTTAGTCTTTGGCAGATTTTAGCTATCTTGGCACAAGTCAAGCAATCTTAACACAATTCAAGCAGGCATGCAAAGAGTCTATGAGCAGTGGAAAATAAAGCATGCAACTTGCAAGAATGTAAAGGGAAGGGTTTGGAGAATTCAAACGCAATTGGAGACATGGATGTTTTTGTCGTGGTTCTGATAGGTGGTGCTATCGTACATCCACGTTGATGGAGACTTCAACCCACGGAGGGTAACGGTTGCGCGAGTCCATGGAGGGCTCCACCCACAAAGGGTCCACGAAGAAGCAACCTTGTCTATCCCTTCATGGCCATCGCCCACGAAGGACTTGCCTCACTAGCGGTAGATCTTCACGAAGTAGACGATCTCCTTGCCCTTACAAACTCCTTGGTTCAACTCCACAATCTTTGTCGGAGGCTCCCAAGTGACACCTAGACAATCTAGGAGACACCACTCTCCAAGAAGTAACAAATGGTGTGTTGATGATGAACTCCTTGCTCTTGTGCTTCAAATGATAGTCTCCCCAACACTCAACTCTCTCTCACAGGATATGGATTTGGTGGAAAGATGATTTGAGTGGAAAGCAACTTGGGGAAGGCTAGAGATCAAGATTCATATGGTAGGAATGGAATATCTTGGTCTCAACACAAGTGTAGGTGGTTCTCTCTCAGAAAATATAGGTTGGAAGTGTAGGTATGTTCTGATGGCTCTCTCCACGAATGAAGAGTGGGTGGAGGGGTATATATAGCCTCCACACAAAAACTAACCGTTACACATAATTTACCAATCTCGGTGAGACCAAATGGAGAAACTCGGTCAGACCGATTCAGCAAACCTAGTGACCGTTAGGATTTTCGGTGGGACTGAGATGCAACTCGGTAGGACCGATATGGTTAGGGTTAGGGCATAACATAATCTCGGTGTGACCGATTACACCAACTCGGTGGGACTGATTTTGGTAATTAGCTAACCAGAGAGTTGGTCAGGTAAACTCGGTGGGACCGATCGCTCATTTTGGTGGGACCGAAATGTTACGAAAGAGAAACAGAGAGTTTACATTGCAATCTCGGTGGGACCGATTGCTCATCTCGGTAGGTCCGAAACATTACAAAGGGAAATAGAGAGATTACAACCCCATCTCGGTGTGACCGAGATCCCTATCAGTGAGACCGATTTGCCTACGGTTTGTGGCAGTGGCTATGACATTTGAAACTCGGTGGCGCCGGATAGAAAGAATCGGTAGGGCCGAGTTTGACTGTTGGTTTAGGTCATATGTGGATGTGGGAAGGTAGTTGAGGGTTTTGGAGCATATCACTAAGCACTATGAAGCAAGAACCTCATTAAACAACACCTCATCCCTCCTTGATAGTATTGGCTTTTCCTATAGACTCAATGTGATCTTGGATCACTAAATATGAAGTGTAGAGTCTTGAGCTTTGAGCTTGAGCCAATCTTTTTGTCCTTAGTATTTTGAGGGGTCCACTTTCCTCATCCATGCCATGCTGTTCATTGAGCTTTTCCTGAAAGATTAATCTTGGAATAGCATTAGCTCAATGAGCTATATGTTGTTAGGAATTACCAAAACCACCTAGGGATAGTTGCACTTTCAATATCCCCCTTTTTGGTAATTGATGACAACATATATATCAAAGCTTCGACAAATGATAATAAGAGTGAAAAACATTGTCGCTTTGAGAAGTATGTGAAAAGCAAGAGCTCCCCCTAAATTTGTTCATAGTTTATGTGTTGCTTTGGACTGCAAATGCACAGAGAATTAGGCTCATGGGTTACTCTTCCATGTCACATACATCTTGGTGGAGCACTCAAAATGATAATAATTAAATACATGCACTCATCACCAAGCAAAGTGAATGATCATATAGGGATAAAATGATAATGTCATCCAACAAGCATTAAGGTAGCATATGATCAAACACATGATCATCCAAGTATCGCACAGACAAAAAGGTATCTCAAACAAGCAAAGCAAATAAAGTTCAACCACCAAAGCAAGAGAGAATAAAAGGCAATGCTCTCTCTCGAAGCCTATGATTTATACATTTTTCTTCCCCTTTGGCAACACGTTACCAAAAAGTTCCTAGAAAATGCATAGCACTAAATCGTCTCTCAGGCTTGGTCTTCAAGTGGTGGTGTCCGGATAACTCCTAGAACGAAGGCTTCAGTCGAAGTAGATGGAGCTGATGGAGTAGGTGTTGGAGCTGGTGGCACTGAAGCTGTAGCTGGTGTAGATGAAGTGGCTCTGGTGTCTGGAACAGGCACTGCAGCAGACCTCTGAGCTCTAGGCACTCTGGCAAATGCATCAGTGGTTGTCTTGCCCTTCCTCTCCTGCATATCATCTTGAAGTTGCTCCACAACAGACTGGATCTCAGTTACCTTCACATCCAAGTCATAGAACTTTTGCTCCACGATTCTTTCCAAGCTCTCCTGGTTTTGAGTCAGGGTGGCCAGTCCCTTCTCAATCCTTAGAGTGGATGCAATGAGGTATCCAAGCTAATCTTGCTTGCTCTTCAGGAGATACTGAGATGCTTCTTCAGTAGTTGGCATCCTTGCAGCTTTCTCAGCCTTTGCCTTCTCCTTCTTGGCTTGTGCGTGCACAGAAGATGGTTCATCTTCATCCATCACTACAGTGTTGTCCTTGAAGTCTGGATAGATAGGCATGTGCTCCTTGTCCAGCAGATATGTACCAGTGCCCATCTTGGAGTTGATCAGCTCTTGGATATGTGGGGCATATCCACAACTCCTCTTCTGATCTGCAGCTGTCCTCTTGATAGTTTCAACTATAAGGCTCATGACTTTGAACTTCTGTGGGACATCAAAGATATGAAGCAAGTTTATTGCATGGCCTCTGATCATCTTGTGATCACCTGACTTTGGCAAGAGAGTGTGCCTGAGGATCCAGTTGATGGTTGGCAAGCCTGACAGAAGGTAATGTACAGATCCAAACTTATGTGTCTCAAGAGCAGCATCTGGGATCTCCTTGTACATGTGTGCCATGGTGTTGTGATCCTTCTTCTTGTTGGCATAGACATCCAAGTCATCTTCACTCTCTTTTGGGGCATTGATCAACTTCGCCCATTCAGCAACCGTGGACTGGTACCTCGTACATTCAGACATCCAGACAATCCTTCCATCGGGGTAGAAATGAGCTGTGGAGTAGAACTGCATGATAAGCTCATCATTCCATTTTGTGAGCTTCTGAGCCACAAACTCATCGACTCCACAAGCCTTGAAACTGTCATGTACACCTGGATAGTGATCCTCATTCTCCTTGATGTAGTCCCAGTCGACCCATCTCATGTCGCACACTATGGGCTTCTTGTCAAGCAACACTGTCTCATAGAAGTCTTGATGTTCCTTTGTATGGAACCTGTAGTCCACAGCAGTCCTTCTCCTGGTGGCATATGGATCAGACTCTATCCATAGCCTCAGATCTGAGTCCTTCCTGATCTTCATGTTCTCAGCAACTGGATGAGCATCATTGTGATATGGGATTTTTTGCTTCAGCTTCCTCAAGACATGTGACTCATCATCTTCTTCTTCCATTTCAGCTTCAGGCACCGGGGCCTTGTTCTTTTCCTCAGCAGGGATGTTCCTGGTGCTCCTCTTTGGTTTTGGCTTTGGAGCTGGAGCAGCAGCCTTTGGAGCAGTCCTAGGCTTAGATGGAACAGCCCCTACCCTGATGGCATCACCCATAAGCTTCTGAGCTTTGGGTGCTGGTGCAACATCTTCTTCCTCTTCCTCTTCAGAATCTCTCGTGATAGAGGATCTCCCAAGCACTCTGGCAGTGGTCTTCTTGACCCTCTCTTTCCTCTTCTTCTCTGCCACAACCTGCTCTTTGGGTGCAGATCTCAAAGTCTCTTGAGTGGATGCTCTGGCCTTATACATTGGAGCTCTCTTGGCAGGAACCTTTTGCTTCATGCCTGGCTTGGTGGCAGCAGCAGTGCCATATTCCTTCTTCGGGACTTTTCTCTTTGAGGTGGTTTCTTCTTCCTCAGCCACATAGTCCTCATCCTCTGACTCTCAAGTTCTTTTCTTGCTGGCCCTGCTGGCAGCTTTGGGTAAGTTGCTTGGGGTGCTCTTGCTGCCATCATCTGAGCTGCTAGAGGGACTAGTGCCCTCACTCATGTTAACCTGCTCCTCTGACTTGTTCTGGCTGTCACTCTGATCAGACATAATGCAAACACTGACAGCAGACCCTATGAATAGATATAGATGAGCTAGAGTGGATAAGCATCACAACATGTAGAGGTTTTTGCAAAAGAATGAATCAAAAACTTAGTTTTAGTTTTCCACAGAAAGCATTTCGGATCAACCGATTTGTAAACTCGATGATACCGAAGTAGCTTTTGGAACCTAAACTAGTGAACTTGGTCAGACCGAGTCACAGTTCGGTGGCACCGAGACTGCTAGGGTTTCACAAAGTCCTAAACTCGGTCACACCGATTTGCAATTCTCGGTCAGACCAAAAATTACATGTGCAATGGCCTGAGCCGAATCGGTGGTACCGAGTTCCACAACTCGGTGGGTCCGAGATGGTTTCGGCGGAAACCTAACCCTAAATTCTTAATTCACGACTAAACTATGGAGTGTTTTGACTGGATAGAATGATCTCAATCGTGGCTAGATACATGGCAAAGCAATGTGCTGGGGAATCGGAGATAGAACATCACAGTGATTGAGTTCATACCCTAGTTTGGTGATGAACTCGCTACGGCGGCAACAGCGGGGTTGATTCCCGTTGACGGTGGCGGAGACCAGCGACAGGAGGCGGCTGGCGACGAGGAAGACGATCCGGAGACCCTGGAGGCAGAGCGGGCTAAGCGCGGGTCGAGGAGGTTTGGAAAGTTTTCCAAAATTTGACCCGTGGGTATATATAGCCCGACCCTGTCGGTGTGACCGAGTGGAACAACTCGGTGGCACCGAGATTCATAACTGCAGGCGGTTACTGAAACTCGGTGTGACCGAAAAGTTCGAATCGGTTGCACCGAGGTTGAAAACCTAGATTGACTTAGTGATCTCGGTATGACCGAAATGGGTGAATCGGTCAGACCGAAATGCACAAAGAAGTTTTGGAAGTTTAAGTCTATGACGAATCGGGGACTCCGAGTGCTCCTCACACAGAGTGGTTCGAATCTGACTTGATCAAATTTTGTGATGCAACATGAATAGAGTTTGAGATGAGAAAAGCATTGATAGCTAGAGAAGGTTCTTAGGCATTCTTGTCCATCCACTTGGCCAAAAGAAAAGGAAACCAATCAATCAAAACAGCAAGTGGATGTCCTCGAATGAGTAAATTATGCAACCAACATGCTCACACAATAAAATGGCAAATGAAATATGTGGCAAGGCATGCACAAACAATTCTAGCATCTATCAAGCAATTGGCGATGACTAGGTCATCTATATATGAGTATATTGACTTAGGAGTCAAATGAGAACATTTGATCATAGGTTATACTCATCGTTTAAGCACAACTGGGGTTACCACTTTTACATAAAGCGTTGCTGTGTTCACACCATTAGAGTTTCTTTAACTCAATTGTTAGAGTAAAGCTCCCCCTAGATGTGAGATCCCCCTAATAGGGATGAACTAACCTTGGGTTTTGTCGATGATGACTTCATGTAGGTGTTGAAGATGTGGATGCTCTATGTTGATGTAGATCATTTGAAGCTATCCTTTGGACTGAGTTGCACTTTCAATACCTACATGGGTTAGTCCCACAAGGAACAAACAAGGATATCCATAGACATAGAGTGATGCACACACAAGATGATGTCTATGAAAGCTTTAGGTTACCTTGTCCCTTGTCTTACCAACAAGAGGGTTTGTGACTCCTTGAACTATTGCAAGATGTGGAAGTTGATTGCACTTGTTCTTGCCAAAATGATAAGAGTGAAGTATATTGGCGGAGTCACATTCAAGAACTCTCTAGTTCTCCTTCTTTGGGATCCACACCATCTTGATGGGAATCCTTGGAGTTGTAGTTGTACTTGATGAAGTGGAACTTGATGTAGTCTTGGGAACCCACTTGACCAAGGCCTTAGGAGCTTCTTCAAATGCATCAATTTCCTCTTGAATCTTGTCCTTGCCTTTTTGCTTGTGGTCTCGTGGTGGAATATCATCTTGAGCTTGTGTTCCTTTGGATGAAGTAGGATCATACTTCTCTTGTTGAGGAACAAACTTCGTCTTGGGGTATTGATCTTCTTCCCACTCAACTCCATTGGCATTGAACTTTCATTCAAAACCAATACCTTGATTCTTCCAGTGCCTTCCTTGCTTGCGTACAGTTTCCTCGAATTGCTTGCTCCCGGCAAGGCTCTTGTAAACACCTTTCTCTATAATTCCCTTCAATAAGCTATTTTCTTGCTCAAGTGTAACTTGGCTAAGAGAATCATTAGTGGAATCAAGAGAACTACTAGAAGAAACAACATTGGATTTAGCATTATTATTGTTACTACTAGAGGAAGAATCTTTCTTGTTCTTGTTACTAGACTTGACTTGCGGCATGTAAGTGGATAAGAGTAAACGCTTGGCAATGTAAGAAGAACTTTTCTTGCAAAGATCATCATTGATTGCCTTTAAGAACTCATGCTCTTGCTCAAGGTTGAGCTTTTCAAAATGTAATTTCTCATGAGTCCTTAAAAGTTCTCGATGATCTCCTAAGATAGTTTCATGAGTTAACTTAAGAGTGTTTAGTTCTTTAGTTAGAGACTCAATCTTCTCCTTATCATTGTCATTCGTTTCATCATAGTATTCATCACTATAGTTGTCAACAAGTAACTCATCATCACCTAACAAGTCATCTTCATCATTATTGAAATCAACATACTCGGGGTGTGATACCTTTGAACCTTTGGCCATGAAGCATCTTCCAATTCCTTCATTAGGTGAATCAAATATGTCGTAGGAGTTGGTTGACACAAGTGCTAGTCTGGCAACACCTTCATCTTGAGTATATTCGGAGTCGGAGTGATAGCTTCTCTCGGAGTCATTGTCGGAGTCGGAGCCGGATACCCATTCACCAACATGAGCTTGATGTCTTCGTTTTGTGTAGCTCCTTGATGACTTGTCCTTCCTTTCTGAATCCTTGCTTCTCCGAGGGTGTCTTCATTCATATCGATCATCCCTACTCCTTCTCTCCCTTGATGGTGATTCTTCTCTTCTACTTCTTCTTTTGGGAGAATCTTCTCTTCTCTTGTGGGGTGTCGTACACTCATTGGAGTAGTGTCCAGGTCTTCCACAATTGTAGCAGTTTCGCTCTCGACTAGAAGATCTTTTGTCATTGTAGGACCTTGACTTGGAACTTCTTTCCTTGCTTCTGCTCTTGTAGAACTTGTTGAAGTTCTTCACCATTAGGCTCAATTCTTCATTGAAGGTTTGTTGCTCACTTGATGATGTGGGAGCTTCACATGAGGCTTTGTAAGCACCACTTGACTTGTTATGGAGCTCCTCCTTATCCTTGAGTGACATCTCATGAGCAACAATTCTTCCAATGACTTCCGTTGGCTTGAGATCTTTGTAATTTGGCATCATTTGGATCAATGTGCATACGGTATCGTATTTTCCATCCAAGGCTCTTAGGATCTTCTTGATGATGAATTTGTTGGTCATCTCTTCACTTCCTAAGCCGACAATCTCATTTGTGATAAGAGCAAGCCTAGAGTACATTTCAGCGACGCCTTCACCATCCTTCATTTTGAACTTGTCAAGTTGACTTTGAAGCACATCCAACTTGGATTCCTTGACGGAGTCGGTACCTTCATGCATGTCAATAAAAGTATCCCAAATTTCCTTTGCATTCTCAAGACGGCTGATTTTGTTGAATTCTTCGAGGCATAATCCGTTGAAGAGGATATCGCAAGCTTGAGCATTGTACTGTAGCATCTTCAACTCATCTGCGGTAGCTTCACGATTCGGTTCTCTCCCATCAAAGAATTCACCTTGCAAGCCAACACACACAATAGCCCAAACGGTGGGGTTATGTCCAAGAATATGCATTTTCATCTTATGCTTCCAACTAGCAAAATTAGTACCATCAAAGTAAGGACCTCTATGGTGATAATTTCCCTCGCTAGATGCCATACTCTCATAGGTTGTGAAACCAAGGCTATGACCACCAAAAGCTATGGAAATCAAAGCAAATGGAGACCAAAGCTCTGATGCCACTTGTAGGACTGAAAGTATGTCTAGAGGGGGGTGATTAGACTACTTGACCAAATAAAAGTCTATCCTTTTCCCAATTTTAGTCTTTGGCAGATTTTAGCTATCTTAGCACAAGTCAAGCAATCTTAACACAATTCAAGCAAGCATGCAAAGAGTCTATGAGCAGTGGAAAATAAAGCATGCAACTTGCAAGAATGTAAAGGGAAGGGTTTGGAGAATTCAAACGCAATTGGAGACACGGATGTTTTTGTCGTGGTTCCGATAGGTGGTGCTATCGTACATCCACGTTGATGGAGACTTCAACCCACGGAGGGTAACGGTTGCGCGAGTCCACGGAGGGCTCCACCCACAAAGGGTCCACGAAGAAGCAACCTTGTCTATCCCATCATGGCCATCGCCCATGAAGGACTTGCCTCACTAGCGGTAGATCTTCACAAAGTAGGCGATCTCCTTGCCCTTACAAACTCCTTGGTTCAACTCCATAATCTTTTTCGGAGGCTCCCAAGTGACACCTAGCCAATCTAGGAGACACCACTCTCCAAGAAGTAACAAATGGTGTGTTGATGATGAACTCCTTGCTCTTGTGCTTCAAATGATAGTCTCCCCAACACTCAAATCTCTCTCACGGGATATGGATTTGGTGGAAAGATGATTTGAGTAGAAAGCAACTTGGGGAAGGCTAGAGATCAAGATTCATATGGTAGGAATGGAATATCTTGGTCTCAACACAAGTGTAGGTGGTTCTCTCTCAGGAAATATAGGTTGGAAGTGTAGGTATGTTCTGATAGCTCTCTCCATGAATGAAGAGTGGGTGGAGGGGTATATATAGCCTCCACACAAAAACTAATTGTTACACATAATTTACCAATCTCGGTGAGACCGAATGGAGAAACTCGGTCAGACCGATTCAGCAAACCTAGTGACCGTTAGGATTTTCGGTGGGACTGAGATGCAACTCGGTAGGACCGATATGGTTAGGGTTAGGGCACAACGTAATCTCGGTGTGACCGATTACACAAACTCGATGGGACCGATTTTGGTAATAAGCTAACCAGAGAGCTGGTCAGGTAAACTCGGTGGGACCGATCGCTCATTTCGGTGGGACCGAAATGTTACGAAAGAGAAATAGAGAGTTTACATTGCAATCTCGGTGGGACCGATCGCTCATCTCGGTAGGACCAAAATGTTACGAAGGGAAACAGAGAGATTACAACCCCATCTTGGTGTGACCGAGATCCCTATCGGTGAGACCGATTTGCCTAGGGTTTGTGGCAGTGGCTATGACATTTGAAACTCGGTGGCGCCGGATAGAAAGAATCGGTAGGGCTGAGTTTGAATTTTGGTTTAGGTCATATGTGGATGTGGGAAGGTAGTTGAGGGTTTTGGAGCATATCACTAAGCACCATGAAGTAAGAACCTCATTAAACAACACCTCATCCCTCCTTGATAGTATTGGCTTTTCCTATAGACTCAATGTGATCTTGGGTCACTAAAATATAAAGTGTAGAGTCTTGAGCTTTGAGCTTGAGCCAATCTTTTTGTCCTTAGTATTTTGAGGAGTCCACTTTCCTCATCCATGCCATGCCATTCATTGAGGTTTTCCTGAAAGATTAATCTTGGAATAGCATTAGCTCAATGAGCTATATGTTGTTAGGAATTACCAAAACCACCTAGGGATAGTTGCACTTTCAACATTGAAGAGAGAACGTTACTGGTAACGCTCACATTAAAGTGCTGTAAATGTCAATTAAGTCTATAAGTAAATGCTCGACCATTGCATATGCAGAGTGGCTTTAGCTCTTCTGCCCGTCGAGTGACTTCTGCGACGGTCGAGTGGCATCAATTCTTCCGAGTGAAACGTTTCTGGTCGAGTGGATGATGGTACCCTTTGGATGATCCTGGCTTTAGGGTGCTGTCCTAGGGGAGGATGTCTAGGTCAGGTCTATGACCCTACCCTAGGTACGTAGCTTCATCAGTCGCTGACGTCTATTAAGCTTCGGTTGATGCATACGACGCAGAACGCCCATACAATGCCCACGTGATGATTAGTGCTATCAGGCCAGAGGCCCCTCGGATCAAATATCCAAATCGTAGTGGATAAGGCGCAAGTGGTAACGAGCAGAGACTCATGATCGATGTGACCCCACCCCCCATCTCGAGTACTTGCGGCGAGGGCTAAGAATGCCCGGCCATGCCTCGTAAGTATCTCGCGGACACCTTCCAGGTCAACCCGACTCCACATCACTCGCTATTAAGCTCGCGCGGGTACCCCTCGGGGCCGACCCGTCTTTAGTAACATGGTTCGGTGTAAAGTCATAGTAACCATAGTAACTGTGTGTCTAACACCAAGGGGAAAACCCGAGGAATCACCCCCGGTGAATTCCACTCGATGTTATCCTCAAGGTGAACATAAGAGGATACACCCTCGAGGTTCACACTTCAGGGGTTGCACGACAGAGCCGTAACGGAAGTGGTTAAGGAGGAAATCACCCTCGTTGACCTCGACCGTATAGCTACACTACAGAGATCTCATCAGGAGTGATGTAAGAGGTTCCACCCTCGGCACTCGATGGTAACTCTGAAGAGTCAAGCAACAAAAGCGGAAAGTGATGTGCGGTGTCGGGGCCTGGACGTCGATCACGTTGATCGAGTCATCGAACATAAAGCGGGGCAACTGGGACAAGGTGGGGGTCACTGATGGATCTCTAACCAACCTATACTAAACAGTTTAAGATAAGCAGGCAAGGTAACAATAAGCAGGTAACAAAAACAGGCTATGCATTAGAGTAGGATCATACAGAAAGCAGTAGTAGTTCTAATGCAAGCATGAGAGGGAAAGAAATGGGCGATATCGAAATGCTCAAGGAGGGTTTGCTTGCCTGGTTGCTCAGACAAGAAGGAAGGGTCGTTGGTGGCGTAGTCGATCACAGCGGCATCATCAGCGGTCTCGGGGTCTACTGAAGGAGAAGAGGGGGAAGAAACAGTAAATACAAGGCACACAAAAGCTTGACATGGCGATAACCGGTGCTAGGGGTGTTCTAATGTAGTGCAACACGACACCGGCGAAGGGGGAAGTCAACTGGGAATGTTTTCCCGGTTCCGGACCTGTGTCAGACAGATGACCGGAGGAGGGATGTTCCATGTTCAGCATGTTAGGGGCATGTGGCGGACTAACAGATCGCATATTCGGATTCATCTTGTCGTTCTGAGCAACTTTCATGTATAAAACTTTTTCATCCGAGTTACGGTTTATTAGTTATGAATTTTCAAAGATTTAAACAATAAACTAGAATTAGTAATAATTCAGTTATTCCTAAAAAGGCTAAGTGTACCCAGCTGTGTACCCAGTCAATGGCTGACTGGTGGGTCCAGGTCAATGCACAGTCAGCAGTTGACTGTGGGCCGATCCATGGTGAATAGTGCTGCGGGCCCCATGTGTAAGTGACTCAGGGCTAAATTATTTAACTAAAACATTTTTTTGCTAAAACTAAATTATGGGGAGATTAGCTCCACTAATCTAGGGGAGGCCCACAGGGCAGTGACCCTGGGCCAGCCATAGCGTGGCTGTGTACGCGCACGCGCGACAGCACGGCGCCGTGGCCAGACCAGAGGACAGCGGCGGGCGCTGCCGGTGAAGGTGGCTGGGCAGGTGCGGTGAGAGGGGGCGGCTATGCGTGTGGCGGAAGGTAGGCTGGGGCGGTGGCGGCGCTAGGCAGCGGTGGCTGGCCGGGGCGAGTGCGGGCGGGGGCTGCCGGCGAGCGGACTGCGCGGGCGCAAGGCCGTTGCGGGGCGGCCCCGGTGAGGAGTGGCAGCCGGAGGCGGGCATAGAGCAGTTGCGGTGGGCAGCGCAGGGAGCAACAGCAGTAGCAGTAGGGAGAAGCGGCAGCAACGGGGTGTATTGGCGGTGGCGGCAGTACCCGGCAGCGGTGGCACGTGAGTAGCAGCGCAACGAAGCAGAGCATCAACTACACGCATGTACGCGTACTCCCGAGTTCGGGCACGACGGTGACGGCGCCCTACGCTATTCAAATCTAAGGGGGGAAAGGAGGATCCGAGGGAGGATCTCACCGCGAGCTCGAAGGTGTGGTCGGGGAGGCCCGGGACGAGGCGGAGCAGGGCAAATCGACGGAGTTCAGTGGCGGTCGTAGTTGGGGAAGAATATGCAGACGACGACGTGGTGGCGGTCTCCCAGTTCCGATCCGGAGTTGTAGTCGATGAAGTCGACCCCCACAGAGCTTCTGGGCATGGAGAGGCGGCGAAGGGCGTGCGGTGGCTGCGCATACGACGGTGGCGCGGGCATGAAGTAAACGAAGGGGGCAAGCGAGGGAGGGGAATGGGTGACCTAGGGTTTGGTTGAGGGAGGCTCTGGGGATGCTCTTATCCTCTCAGAAAGCCGTGGGATCGCCGGCACGTCACCCAGGGGCGCGGCCATGGCGTGGATGCCCGCCACAACCTCCCCTGCTCCTGTAGCGAGATTGAAGGAGAGGTGGAAGTGGGCTGGGCTCCACTTTGCACTAAGGTCTGGCTGCACTGCGGCCTTTTCCTTTTATACTTTCTAACTTCTGTTTTACTTTTTCATCAATGTTTTGCATTTAAATTTCATACCAAATAAATTTAGTTGACTATGAAACTTGTCACATAAATATTCGTTATTATTTTGGAGAGGCACACAAAGTCTCAAGTCAATTGGAACTACATAAACATTTGTTTATTTTGAAATGGTTAATTTTGTTGCTGTCGGACCACTTTATATTTTATTAGGGATTAATTGGTGAGTCAAATGATGTTGGTTCAACATGACAAATGATCAGGGGAATTTATAGGACAATGTGAACATTTTTGTTTTACTACTTGAAGAAATAAATATTTGATTTGCATTTTAAATTTGAATTTGAGTTTGGTTTGAAACAAAGTGAGGATTAGCAACTTCATTATGATGGCATGACATCATCAGGCATGAGATTACTGTAGCATGATACTGGGGGTGTTACAAGTGTCATGTTCGAGTGACATGTATCCCAATTGTAAAAACAATACTGTTTGGATTTATAAAGGCTATGTTTATACTTTTGCCTGAAAGTATTATGATGCCTCCTGTGCGGCCGTTTTATGTATGTGTATAACCTGAAAGTTTGCAGTCGTCGGCTTCAGCCCCCACGCATATAATGCGGGGGTGTTCGGAAAAGCGCGTATTCACACTTGATCCAACATCTTGGTCCATGAAGGAGGTGTTAGCACGGCGAACAAGGCAATCAGACTATATTGCTTTAACACTTTCACTTAGCCATAGGAGTTTGACAATGGGGCTACTATATAGCCCCTGGTACTTCCGCGCTTATCCAAATAAGGTGCGCGTACATACATGACCGGGAAACCGGTCCTTCGTTAATGCGAAGGAATCATGAAGATTCCGCTGGGTCCTCGAGTGGTTGACCAGTCTCGCGCTTTATCATGACAGTCAGTTTTCGGCTTTCTCTACTGAGGTGCTCATCCATATGAACCAGTGCACAATCGCAGTAGTTCTCCCGGTGCCACCTTAGCCGATAGAGCGGAACATAAGGTAGCAAAACACGGGAGCTGGGCAAACCCAACTATTGACCAAAGACATGATTCAGAGTTGATGCATATAAGGCCAAACTCGCGACACCGGACACTCCCTAAGGTATTCGGTCTTTACAACATATACTGGGCTGAGTAACGCCCTCGATAATAAGCCCTGAATTTCCAGGTACGTGCATTAGTCTGATGTGACGAAATGTCAAGAACGCCAGCATCCCTCTTGGTTATGTTGAGTATCCGGAGGGTGTGAAGCAACAAGAGACAGTAAAAAAGGTTTACACAGGTGATGACCCACAAGTATAGGGGATCTATCATAGTCCTTTCGATAAGTAAGAGTGTCGAACCCAACGAGGAGCAGAAGGAAATGATAAGCGGTTTCCAGCAAGGTATTCTCTGTAAGTACTGAAATAAGTGGCAACAGATAGTTTTGTGATACGATAATTTGTAACGAGCAACAAGTAACAAAAGTAAATAAAGTGCAACAAGGTGGCCCAATCCTTTTTGTAGCAAAGGACAAGCCTGGACAAACTCTTATATGATGTAAAGCGCTCCCGAGGACACGTGGGAATATCGTCAAGCTAGTTTTCATCATGTTCATATGATTCGCGTTCGGTACTTTGATAATTTGGTATGTGGGTGGACCGGTGCTTGGGTGCTGCCCTTACTTGGACAAGCATCCCACTTATGATTAACCTCTCTTGCAAGCATCTGCAAATACAACAAAAGTATTAAGGTAAACCTAACCATAGCATGAAACATATGGATCCAAATCAGCCCCTTACGAAGCAACACATAAACTAGGGTTTAAGCTTCTGTCACTCTAGCAACCCATCATCTACTTATTACTTCCCAATGCCTTCCTCTAGGCCCAAATAATGGTAAAGTGTCATGTAGTCGATGTTCACATAACACCACTAGAGGAGAGACAACATACATCTCATCGAAATATCGAACGAATACCAAATTCACATGACTACTAATAGCAACACTTCTCCCATGTCCTCAGGAACAAAAGTAACTACTCACAAAGCATAAACATGTTCATAATCACAGGGGTATTAATATGCATATAGGATCTTCCACCAATTAAACCAACTAGCATCAACTACAAGGAGTAATTAACACTACTAGCAACCTACTAGCACCAATCCCGGAATTGGACACAAGAATTGGATACAAGAGATGAACTAGGGTTTTGAGATGAGATGGTGCTGATGAAGATGTTGATGGAGATTGCCCTCTCCCAATGAGAGGAGCGTTGGTGATGACGATGGCGATGATTTCACCCTTCGGGAGGGAAGTTTCCCCGGCAGAACAGCTCCCCAGAGCCCTAGATTGATTCCGCCTCGTGGCGGCGGAGTTTCGTCCGAGAAGATGGCTTATGAATTTTTTCCCATTGAAAGACTCTATATAGCAGAAGATGGCCATCGGAGGGCCACCAGGGGGCCCATGAGGTAGGGGGCGCGCCCAGCGGGGTAGGGCGCGCCCCCCACCCTCGTGGGCAGGGGGTGCCCCCCTGGTGAGTTTCTTCCGCTGAGTATTTTTTTATATATTTGGAAAACATCTTCCGTGATGTTTCAGGACTTTTGGAGCTGTGCAGAAAAGGTCTCTAATATTTGCTCCTTTTCCAGCCCAGAATCCCAGCTCCCGGCATCCTCCCTCTTTATGTAAACTTTGTAAAATAAGAGAGAATAGGCATAAGTATTGTGACATAATGTGTAATAACAGCCCATAATGCAATAAATATTGATATAAAAGCATGATGCAAAATGGACGTATCAACTCCCCCAAGTTAGACCTCGCTTGTCCTCAAGCGAAAAGCCGAAATCGAAAAATATATCCACATGTTTAGAGATAGAGGTGTCGATAAAAATAAAAATACGGACATGAGGGCATCATGATCATTCTTAGAACAGCAACTTACATAATTCTTTGTCATATAATATTTGATGCTAGAGTAATAATTCAATCACAATATCAAGTATGAATCGTAAACTTCATTGAAAACTTATAAACTACAATCCCGGTCATTGAAGCAATTGCAATTTATCATAACATAGGAAAGAGTCAATGTATAAGAGCTTTTCAGCAAGTCCACATACTCAACTATCATATAATGTTTCACAATTGCTGACACTCACGCAACACTTATGGGTATGGAGTTTTAATCGTACACAGAGAAAGATAGGGGCTTATAGTTTTGCCTCCCAATGTTTTACCTCAAGGGTAATGTCAACAGTAATAGTTCATGAAAACTCACATCCAATTAGCCATATATACCAGGATCTTTCCAACATATTGTGCTTGCCAAAGGATAAAATGTAAAAAGGAAGGGTGAAGATCACCATGACTCTTATGCAATGTAGGAGATAAAAGTAAAAGATAGGCCCTTCGCAGAGGGAAGCAGAGGTTGTCATGCGCTTTTATGGGTTGGATGCACAAAATCTTAATGCGAAAGAACGTCACTTTATATTGCCACTTGTGATATGGACCTTTATTATGTAGTCTGTCGCTTTTATTACTTCCATATCACACGCTCGTATAAAGCTTATTTCCTCCACACCAATCAATCATACATATTTTGAGAGCAATTTTTATTGCTTGCACCGATGACAACTTACTTGATGGATCTTACTCAATCCATAGGTAGATATGGTGGACTCTTATGGCAAGACTGGTTTAAGGGTGTTTGGAAGCACAAGTAGTATCTCTACTTGGTGCAATGAATTTGGCTAGCATGAGGGGGAAAGGCAAGCTCATCATGTTGGAAGATCCAAGACAATATAATTTTTCTTAGATGTAAGAAAACATAACCCATTACGTTGTCTTCCTTGTCCAATGTCAACTCTTTAGCATGTCATATTTTAATGAGTGCTCACAATTATAAAAGATGTCCAAGATAGTATATTTATATGTGAAGACCTCTCTTTCTTTATTACTTCCTATTAATTGCAACGATGACCAAAACTGTGTTTGTCAACCCTCAACAACTTTTATTCATCATACTCTTTCTATGTGAGCTCATTACTCTCCATAAGACTCGTATGATCTCTTTGTTTCTTTTTATTTCTTTCTCTTTTTCTTTTATTCACTTAAGATCATGGCAAAATAATCAAGCCCTTGACTCAACACTAATCTTTATTATATAACTCACGGACTCGATTACATAGAAGGATAATAAAGCAAAACTCACGACTAGATCATACTAAGAACTTTTATTCTATTGGATCAAGATATTACCAAAAGGATCGAACTAAGAAAAACGGTAAAGATAAAGGTGATGATGATACGATACCGGGCCACTCCCCCAAGCTTGGCAGTTGCCAAGTGGAGTGCCCATACCAGATACTCAATTCTTCTTTGTTGGTGGAGACAGTGGTGATTTTGTTGATGGCGTAGGCTTGTCGTCCTTCTTCCAAGGCATAGGCTTACCATCATAGAAAGATGAGCGAGTCTCCGCGATCCTCAAATATGCAGCCAAACTCATCCTTTTGAATCTATATTCATACTCACAGTTTTGGTTTTGCAGGTCATAGATTTGAGCTTGAAGGTGCTCAATTTTCTCATGAAGCTTGAAGATGGTCTCCCCGATGTTGTCGGCATCCAGCTTGTGTTTGTTGGTGAATTCTGCGATCATCATGTGGTTGGAGTTGAGTCCACGCTCCACCATCCCCTGACACTTGAAAACTTTTTGCTCCATTGCTTCGAGCCTCGTCTCTACGCTTCCGGTCCCCTTCGGTCCCTCAGCATCACAGATGTGCAGCAACCCATCACGCATCTCAATGGTTTGAGGGTGTCGCTGCACCTCCGCGAGGTAAGGGTTGATGACCTTCTCAAAGAACTTGTCCTTGGGAGCACTTGGAGACGCCATGATAATCTAGATCTGTCAGAAAAATAGCTCGAAATGAAGACAAGAGATTTTTGCGTGATACGGGAGTCAAAACCCCCGGGATATTATATAATGAATTTTTACCAACCAAAATACGTGTCGTGCATGAAAACGGAGTCCAGAGAGCACACAAAGTGCCCACGAGGTAGGGGGCACGCCCAGTAGGGTAGGGCGCGTCCTCCACCCTCGTGGAGGCCTCGTGTCCTTCCCGGACTGCTTCTTATTTTTCTATTTTTCTAAATATTCCAAAACGGAGAAATGTTGCCTTAAAATTGTTTTGGAGTCGGTTTACTTACCATACCACATACCTATTCCTTTTCGGAGTCTGAAACATTCCAGAAAGTGTCCCTTATGTATTCCTCCAGGGTTGCGGTTTCAATAACATTGGTTTCAACATTTATGGGATTACCTGAGATATAGTGTTTGATTCTTTGACCGTTCACCACCTTCGGATTGGTGCCTTCGAAGTTTTTGATTTTTATGGTACCGGAACGGTAGACCTCCTCGATAACATAAGGGCCTTTCCATTTAGAGAGAAATTTTCCTGCAAAAAATCTTAGACGAGAGTTGTATAGCAATACATAATCACCTACATTAAACTCACGCTTTTGTATCCTTTTGTCATGCCATCTTTTAACTTTTTCTTTAAACAACTTGGCATTTTTGTAGGCTTGGGTTCTCCATTCATCAAGTGAGCTAATATCAAATAACCTCTTCTCACCGGCAAGTTTAAAATCATAATTAAGTTCTTTAATAGCCCAATAAGCCTTGTGTTCTAGTTCGAGAGGTAAGTGACATGCTTTTCCATAGACCATTTTATACGGAGACATACCCATAAGATTTCTGTATGCAGTTATGTAGGCCCATAATGCATCATCAAGTTTCTTGGACCAATTCTTTCTAGACCTATTAACAGTCTTTTGCAAAATTAATTTGAGTTCTCTATTACTCAATTCTACTTGACCACTAGACTGAGGGTGATAAGGAGATGCAATTCTATGATTAACATCATATTTAGCAAGCATTTTACGGAAAGCACCATGAATAAAATGTGAACCACCATCAGTCATTAAATATCTAGGGACTCCAAATCTTGGAAAAATAACTTCTTTAAGCATTTTAATAGAAGTGTTATGATCAGCACTACTAGTTGGAATAGCTTCTACCCACTTAGTAACATAATCAACAACAATTAAAATATGTGTATAACCATTAGAGGAAGGAAAAGGTCCCATATAGTCAAAGCCCCAAACATCAGATGGTTCAATAACAAGTGAATAACTCATAGGCATTTCTTGACGTCTACTGATATTACCAATTCTTTGACATTCATCACAAGATAAGACAAACTTACAGGCATCCTTGAAGAGAGTAGGCCAATAAAAACCAGAATGCAGTACCTTATGTGCAGTTCTATCTCCAGCATGGTGTCCTCCATAAGCTTCGGAGTGACACTTGTGTAGGATATGTTCCAGTTCATGCTCAGGTACACAACGTCTAATAACACCATCTACTCCTTCTTTATAAAGATGTGGGTCATCCCAAAAGTAATGCCTCAAATCATAGAAGAACTTTTTCTTTTGTTGTTATGTGAAACTAGGTGGTATAAACTTAGCAACAATATAATTAGCATAATCAGCATACCATGGAGCAGTATGAGAAGCATTTATGACATTTAGTTGCTCATCAGGAAAACTATCATCAATAGGTAGTGGGTCATCAAGCACATTTTCTAACCTAGACAAGTTGTCTGCAACGGGGTTCTCAGCTCCTTTTCTATCAATATGCAAATCAAATTCTTGTAGCAAGAGAACCCATCTAATAAGCCTAGGTTTAGCATCTTTCTTTTCCATAAGATATTTAATAGCAGCATGATCAGTGTGAATAGTTACTTTAGAATCAACAATATAAGGTCTAAACTTATCACAAGCAAATACAACTGCTAAGAATTCTTTTTCAGTGGTAGCATAATTTCTTTGAGCATTGTCTAGAGTTTTACTAGCATATTGAATAACATTTAGTTTCTTATCAACTCTTTGTCCTAGAACAACACCTACAGCATAATCACTAGCATCACACATAATTTCAAAGGGTAAATTCCAATCAGGTGGCTGAACAATAGGTGCAGAGATCAATGCTTTCTTAAGTATTTCAAATGCTTCTACACAATCATCATCAAAGACAAATGGTATATCTTTTTGTAATAAATTAGTCAGAGGCCGAGAGATTTTCGAGAAGTCCTTAATGAACCTCCTATAAAAACCGGCATGACCAAGGAAGCTTCTTATACCTTTGATGTCCTTGGGACATGGCATGTTTTCAATAGCATCAACCTTAGCTTTATCAACTTCAATACCTCTTTCAGAAACTTTATGCCCCAAGACAATACCTTCATTAACCATAAAGTGGCACTTTTCCCAATTCAAGACAAGATTAGTTTCTTCACATCTCTGCAAAACTCGATCAAGGTTGCTCAAGCAATCATCAAAAGAAGATCCATAGACGGAAAATTCGTCCATGAAAACCTCACAAATCTTTTCACAGAAGTCAAAGAATATAGCCATCATGCATCTTTGAAAGGTAGCAGGTGCATTACATAAACCAAAAGGCATACGTCTATAAGCAAAAGTACCAAAAGGGCATGTAAAAGTAGTCTTTGATTGATCTTGGCTGACACAGGTATTTGAGAGAAACCAGAATAACCATCTAGAAAGCAAAATTGTGTATGTTTAGATAATCTTTCTAGCATTTGATCGATAAAAGGTAAGGGGTAATGATCCTTTTTAGTAGCCTTATTTAATTTGCGGAAATAAATTACCATCCTATAACCTGTAATAATTCTTTGAGGAATCAATTCATCTTTATCATTAGGAACAACAGTAATACCTCCTTTCTTAGGGACACAATGGACAGGGCTTACCCACTGACTATCAGCAATGGGATAAATTATACCTGCCTCAAGGAGCTTTAGTATCTCCTTTCTTACCACTTCTTTCATTTTAGGATTCAGCCGGCGTTGATGATCACAAACTGGTTTAGCATCTTCTTCCAAATTAATTTTATGTTGACATAGAGTGGGACTAATGCCCTTAAGATCATCAAGAGTATACCCAATAGCAGCACAGTGCTTCTTCAGAGTTTTCAATAATCTCTCTTCTTCATGCTCTGAAAGGTTAGCACTAATAATAACAGGATATATCTTTTTCTCATCAAGATAAGCATATTTAAGGGTATCAGGTAACGGTTTAAGCTCAAACACGGGATCACCCTTGGGTGGAGGAGGATCCCCTAGGATTTAAACAGGTAAATTGTTTTTCATCATAGGTTCCTGTTTAAAGAATACTTCATCTAATTCCCTTCTTTCATTCATAAACATATCGTTTTCATGCTCTAGCAAATATTGTTCTAAAGGATCACTAGGAGGTACGGCAATAGAAGCAAGACCAATAATTTCATCCTTACTAGGTAACTCTTCTTCATGGGGTTTTCTACTAAATTTAGAAAAATTAAATTCATGAGTCATATCATCTAAACCGACAGTAACAACATCTCTTTTGCAATCTATGGTAGCATTAACAGTATTTAAGAAGGGTCTACCAAATATAATGGGACAAAAGCTATCTTGTGGGGAACCAAGAACAAGAAAATCAGCAGTATATTTAGTTTTCCCACACAAGCCTTCAACATATCTAACAATTCCCATTGGTGAAATAGTATCTCTATTGGCAAGTTTAATTGTGACATCAATATCTTCCATCTCAGCAGGTGCAATATCATGCATAACTTCTTTGTATAAGGAATAAGGTATTGCACTAACACTAGCACCCATATCACATAAGCCATGATAACAATGATCTCCTATTTTAACAGAAATAACAGGCATGCCTACTACAGGTCTAGGTTTATCTTTATCATGGGGTTTAGCAATTCTAGCAGTTTCATTACAAAAATAAATAACATGCCCATCAATATTATCAGACAAGAGATCTTTAACAATAGCAATATTAGGTTCAACTTTAACTTGCTCAGGAGGTGTATATGTTTTAATATTGCTTTTACAAACCATAGTTGAAGCTTTAGCATGATCCTTTATCCTAACAGGGAAAGGTGGTTTCTGAACATAAGAAGTAGGAATAATAGGATCATTATAAGTAATAGTCTTTTCTTCAACTTTAATAGGTGCAACTACTTTTACTTCTATGGGAGGATGATATTTAAACCACTTCTCCTTGGGGAGATCAACATAAGTAGGAAAAGATTCACAGAAAGAAGCTACTATCTCAGAGTCAAGTCCATATTTAGTGCTAAATTTACGAAAAATATCGGTATCCATAAAAGATTTAACACAATCAAAACTAGGTGTCATACCTAACTCCTTACCATTGTCGAGGTCCCAATCTTCAGAGTTGCGTTTAATTCTTTCCAATAAATCCCATTTGAACTCAATAGTCTTCATCATAAAAGAGCCAACACAAGAAGTATCAAGCATGGTGCGATTGTTACCAGAAAGCCGAGCATAAATTTTTTGAATAATCATTTCTCTTGAGAGCTCATGATTGGGGCATGAATATAACATTGATTTAAGCCTCCCCCAAGCTTGAGCGACGCTTTCTCCTTCGCGAGGCCAAAAATTATATATATAATTGCGATCACGATGAACAAGATGCATAGGATAAAACTTCTGATGAAATTCCAATTTCAATCGTTTGTAGTTCCAAGACCTCATATCATCACATAGCCTATACCATGTCGATGAATCTCCCCTCAAAGATAAGGGAAAGACCTTCTTCTTAACAACATCTCCGGGTACACCTACAAGCTTAAATAATCCACAAACTTGATCCACATATATCAGATGTTCATCAGGATGTTTTGTTCCATCTCCTAGAAAAGGATTAGCTAGCAGTTTTTCTATCATACCCGAAGGAACTTCAAAGCAAGCATTTTCATTTTCATATTCATTTTCAGTAGGTTCAGTAGGTTGAGGAGCAACTCTTTGCTCTACTGGTCGGGGTGAAGATACCCCGAACAAGCCCCTCAGAGGATTACCTTCCATGGTAACAGGTGACAGTAAATTTCAGCACACTATATAAATTTTTCCTTACCAAATTCCACCTACCAAAGGCGCTTCACTCCCCGGCAACGGCTCCAGAAAAGAGTCTTGATGACCCACAAGTATAGGGGATCTATCGTAGTCCTTCCTATAAGTAAGAGTGTCGAACCCAACGAGGAGCAGAAGGAAATGATAAGCGATTTCCAGCAAGGTATTCTCTGCAAGTACTGAAATAAGTGGTAACAGATAGTTTTGTGATAGGATAATTTGTAACAAGCAACAAGTAACAAAAGTAAATAAAGTGCAGCAAGGTGGCCCAATCCTTTTTGTAGCAAAGGACAAGCCTGGACAAACTCTTATATGATGTAAAGCGCTCCCGAGGACACATGGGAATATCGTCAAGCTAGTTTTCATCACGTTCATATGATTCGCGTTCGGTACTTTGATAATTTGGTATGTGGGTGGACCAGTGCTTGGGTGCTTCCCTTACTTGGACAAGCATCCCACTTATGATTAACCTCTATTGCAAGCATCCACAAATACAACAAAAGTATTAAGGTAAACCTAACCATAGCATGAAACATATGGATCCAAATCAGCCCCTTACGAAGCAACACATAAACTAGGGTTTAAGCTTCTTTCACTCTGGAAACCCATCATCTACTTATTACTTCCCAATGCCTTCCTCTAGGCCCAAATAATGGTAAAGTGTCATGTAGTCGACGTTCGCATAACACCACTAGAGGAGAGACAACATACATCTCATCAAAATATCGAACGAATACCAAATTCACATGACTACTAATAGCAAGACTTCTCCCATGTCATCAGGAACAAAAGTAACTACTCACAAAGCATAAACATGTTCATAATCAGAGGGGTATTAATATGCATATAGGATCTGAACATATGATCTTCCACCAATTAAACCAACTAGCATCACCTACAAGGAGTAATTAACACTACTAGCAACCTACTAGCACCAATCCCGGACTTGGAGACAAGAATTGGATACAAGAGATGAACTAGGGTTTTGAGATGAGATGGTGCTAATGAAGATGTTGATGGAGATTGCCCTCTCCCGATGAGAGGAGCGTTGGTGATGACGATGGCGATGATTTCCCCCTCCGGGAGGGAAGTTTCCCCAGCAGAACAGCTCTGCCAGAGCCCTAGATTGATTCCGCCAAGGTTCCGCCTCGTGGCGGCGGAGTTTCGTCCGAGAAGATGGCTTATGAATTTTTTTCCATCAAAAGACTCCATATAGGAGAAGATGGCCACCGGAGGGCCACTAGGGGGCCCACGAGGTAGGGGGCACGCCCAGGGGGGTAGGGCGCGCCCCCACCCTTGTGGGCAGGGTGTGGCCCCCCTGGTGAGTTTCTTCCATTGAGTATTTTTTATATATTTGGAAAACATCTTCCGTGAAGTTTCAGGACTTTTGGAGCTATGCAGAATAGGTCTCTAATATTTGCTCCTTTTCCAGCCCAGAATCCCAGCTGCCGGCATTCTCCCTCTTTATGTAAACCTTGTAAAATAAGAGAGAATAGGCATAATTATTGTGACATAATGTGTAATAACAACCCATAATGCAATAAATATTGATATAAAAGCATGATGCAAAATGGACGTATCAACAGGGTCTTTATCTAAAAAGAAACCTTTGAGCGGGGCCCTGCTGCACGTGTGCGCCTATGTCTCCGTTGTGCCATATCCTGGAAGGGTGTAGCACGATTATCATCTGTAAAAGAGAAAAACCCAGGTGAAAGTCTTCGTGCGAAAAAATGGTTATTCTAAATAAACCATTAAAATTTAATCTAAATAAGGTCAAGCAGAACTGTAGGCCTTTTTACATGCGGGAAGCCCCTAGCACCACCTATGGGGGTATACCCCTCAGCCCAATCTCAGGTTTATCTGAGCTGTTACAACTAGGGGTGCACCGGACTCGTCTAGCCATGTCCGCGGTCTTGACGACCGATCATTTATTCTGGTTGTAGAGGTCGTTCAGTGTTCGGCTGCTAAAGCCACCACACATTCTTCCGCACGTAAGGAACGCTCTATGTTTCCGCTAACTATGATGATGCCACGTGGACCGGGCATCTTAAGCATAAGATACGCGTAATGCGGTATTGCATTAAAACGAGCGAAGGCTGTTCTTCCGAGTAGTGCTTGATAGCCGCTTCGGAATGGAGCGATGTTGAAGGTTTACTTTTCACTTCAGAAGTTGTCGGGAGAACCAAATACAACTTCTAGTACTAGAGAGCCCGTACAGTGGGCCTCTGGGCCTGGTATTACTCCTTTAAAGGTAGTATTTCTTTGGCTGATTCTTGTCGGGTCTATCCCCATTTTGCGGACTGTGTCTTGATATATCAGATTAAGACTACTACCACCATCCATATGGACTCGGGTGAGATGGTATCCGTCAATTATTGGGTCTAGTACCAAGGCAGCCGATACTCCATGCCGGATACTAGTCGGGTGATCCCTGCGATCGATAGTAATCGGGCAGGACGACCATGGGTTGAACTTGGGGGTGACGGGCTCTACGGTGCATACGTCTCGGAGTGCGCATTTGCTCCTCCTTTTCGTTACGTGAATCATGTTCACTGTTTTGACCTCTGGTGGGAATTTTTTCTGTCCCCCAGTGTTCGGCTGGCGAGGCTCATCCTCGTCTTCGCTTGGTGTATCCCTCCCTTTGTGTTCGGCGTTTAGCTTGCCGGCCTGCTTGAAGACCCAGCATTCTCTGTTGGTGTGATTTGCAGGTTTGTCGGAGGTGCCATGAATCTGACATAATCTGTCTAGAATCTTGTTTAGGCTGGACGGTCCATCTCTGCTGCCTTTGAATGGCTTTTTCCGTTGACCGGGTCGAGAGCTCTGAATCCGGCATTTACCGCCGTGTTGTCTGGGATGTCTTCATTGTTTAGACGCTTGCTTTTATTGCGTCGTGGTTTTCCATTGCCATCCCTGACTTCGGATGTGCCTGGGTCGCTAGTACCGTTGCGGGCCAGCCAACTGTCTTTTCCCGCGCAAAAGCGGGTCATCAGGCTTGTTAGGGCTGCCATTGTCCTCGGTTTTTCCTGGCCGAGGTGTCTGGCGAGCCATTCGTCCCGGACACTGTGTTTGAAAGCCGCTAAGGCTTCGGCGTCCGGGCAGTAAACAATTTGATTCTTCTTAGTGAGGAATCTGTTCCAAAGCTTTCGGGCTGACTCTCCGGGCTGTTGAATTATGTGACTTAAGTCGTCTGCATCCGGAGGTAGGACATAGGTCCCTTGAAAATTAGCCCTAAAAGCATCCTCAAGCTCTTCCCAACTTCCAATTGAGTTTTTGGGGAGGCTCTTCAGCCAGTGCCGAGCTGGTCCTTTCAACTTGAGGGGTAAGTATTTGATGGCGTGGAGATCATCTCCGCAAGCCATGTGGATATGAAGGATAAAGTCCTCAATCCAGACCCCAGGGTCTGTCGTTCTGTCGTATGCCTCTATGTTCACGGGCTTGAATCCCTCGGGAAATTCGTGATCCAGTACCTCATCGGTGAAGCAAAGGGGGTGCATGGCACCCCTGTATTTGGACGTGTCATTGCGTTCTGACGGCTGTAGTGTTCAGTTTTGATTCTGTGCCGGAGCGCGCTTCCTAGATCCGTAGATGGACCTGGTCAGACTGGCTTTTTGGTGCAAGTCCTCACGTAAATCGTGTACTGACTTAAGTTCAACATCGTTAGCCTCCCTATCGCGGCCACGGGGTGGTCGATCTGGCTGATCGGCCGTTTTATTTTTCGGCTGTGTAGGCTCCAAAGCCTCGTCATCGAATTCAGGTAGCAGATTGCGCTTTGGATAGCTCTTTGTGTGGCGACTGCCACCGTACTTTTCTTCAGTGTCGAGCACTTTGTTCCATCTACTATTGAGTGTATTTTGTGCAGCTTTAAGCCTTTGCTTCTGCTTCTTCAGACTCCTCGCGGTGGCAATAAGCCTTCTATGGAGGTTCTCTTGCTCCGAGTGCCTTTCTGGGATGATGTGTGCATCATCGTCCGGACTGTTCTCCTCTCCGGAGATAGGTTGATTAGCTTTACCCTTGGCGTCGCCGTGATCGGGCAGCGGCTCCGTACTATGTTCGCCGTCCGCTGGTTCATCATGCTCTGTTGCTGGGTCCATGTGGTCGTCGTTTCCTTGGGAGTCGATCGGGGTATTATTCTCTCCAGCGCTGTTATCGTTGTTTTTACCGAGGCAAGATTTGGAGCGGCGCCTACGTCGCCGCTTTGGTTGCTTCTCAAGGGGATTATCCTCTGTTGCATCCTTCCGTTCCTCGTCATTGTTTTCTTTGGGAGTATCCACCATGTATATATCGTGTGATGAAGTGGATGTCCAGCGCCCTGTGGGCGGTGGTTCTTGTTCCTCTCCTGCATCATCGTCCATACCGTCGATGTCTTTGGAGTCGAAATCGAGCATGTCGGTTAAATTGTCGACAGTGGCTATTAAGTGGGTGGTGGGTGGGGAACGAATTTCTTCGTCGTCCGCTTCCCACTCAAGCCAGACATAGTTCGACCAAGGGTCTCCTGACAAGGAGAGAGACCTTAATGAATTTAGCATGTCGCCTAAGGGCGAGTGCTGAAAGATATCCGTGGAGGTAAACTCCATGATCGGTGCCCAATCAGATTCGATAGGCACGAACGCAGGCGGTTCAGAGTTTGTGGCCGGGGATGAATCCAAGGGTCCAGCAACACAGGTCTCATAGGAGGTGAAGTCAGTATTTGGCTCTATCACCGTTGGGTGTGCGGCCTCCGTGGCGGGGTCCATCCACCCGTCCTCGGACGGCGTGGTCTGCTCCGGATTGAGGGCCAGAGTAGCCACAGGTGTGATCTCCCGAACACTGTCTGGCGGCAGAGCTAAGTCATGCTTGTCGTGACTGTGCGGCGCACCTGACACGGGCTCGAATCCGTCGAAGATCATGTCTCCGCGGATGTCTGTAGTATAGTTTAAGTTTCCAAACCTGACCTGACGGCCAGGGGCGTAGCTCTCGATCTGCTCCAGATGTCCAAGCGAGTTGGCCCGCAGTGCGAAGCTGCCGAATACGAAGATCTGTCCGGGGAGAAAAACTTCACCCTGGATCGCATCGTTGCCGATGATCGAAGGAGCCATCAAGCCTTATGGTGACGACACAGTGGGACTCTCAATGAAAGCACCAATGTCGGTGTCAAAACCGGTGGATCTCGGGTAGGGGGTCCCGAACTGTGCGTCTAAGGCGGATGGTAACAGGAGGCAGGGGACACAATGTTTACCCAGGTTCGGGCCCTCTCGATGGAGGTAATACCCTACTTCCTGCTTGATTGATCTTGATGATATGAGTATTACAAGAGTTGATCTACCACGAGATCGTAGAGGCTAAACCCTAGAAGCTAGCCTATGATTATGATTGTTCTTGTCCTACGGACTAAACCCTCCGGTTTATATAGACACCGGAGGGGGCTAGGGTTACACAGAGTCGGTTACAAGGGAGGAGATCTACATATCCGAATTGCCAAGCTTGCCTTCCACGCAAAGGAGAGTCCCACCCAGACACGGGACGAAGTCTTCAATCTTGTATCTTCATAGTCCAACAGTCCAGCCAAAGGATATAGTCCGGCTGTCCGAGGACCCCCTAATCCAGGACTCCCTCAGGGGCGAAAGCCTTTTTCGGTATATAACCAAACTGAACTCCCAATACAAGTGTAAGTGTCAAAAACATTCTTATTAAGACGAAAAATGTATAAGCAACAATCGAATAAAGTATACAGCCAAATGATACAAGATGGAGAAGTAGCACTTTTCGAAGCTGATCCTAAGATAATCACCACACACACCGAAAGCGACTACACTATCGAAAGTTAAGCCAAGAGGAACTGAGTACAACGACATGCCATGTCCTAGTACACCTAATCTCCACAACAACACCCTTAGAAGAGAAACCGACGAAAAACGTCGCCGCTACCGGGTCCACAATGAACAAAAAGGTTTTCGCCCAGAATCCGGACACGAAGGGAAGCACCACAATGACATCTTCAAGAAAAGAAAGGCGCCCGCGAGCGTCACCGTCGTCGGTGCCAGAGCGCAAAGCTTTCGCCGGGTAGCTCCCGTGTGCCACCACGAGGTCTTCAGGAGGAACACGACGAGATCAGAACCCACCAAATCTGGAACGGGGCACCTCCACTGCCAGAGATAGAGAGCGCTCCTGAGCCACTCCGCCATGCCTCTCGCCGCCCACATGACCAAGAGGCACCACCGCCGCCACCACCATGGGGCTCACCGGAGGGACAAAAATGTGGACCACCTTTCCAAGCTCCCCCTCCCCCGATCCAAGCCACGAGACATAGCCAACCGCCCGCTTCACAATGCACAGACCGCAACTGGAGAACCCCAACCCCTGAGACAGGGTCGGTGCCACCACCGTAGGGGCACCAATGCCTGAAGTCCCCTCCAATCCCGATGGACTAGGGGGTACATGACCGAAAGGCTGCCGACGGCCATCGCTAAGCCCACAGCTCAAACAACGCCAAGTCCACGACCATCAACATCGATCCGACTGCCGGCTTAGCTCTATCACGACCACCACCGCCACGGACCTTCACCGATGCCATAATGTGAATACGCCCTCCGATTGAACCGCAAGCTCCCACCTTGCCCGAGCCGGACACGAGCTAGAGTCGAGCACCGACTCCAGGGCAACCAAGCGTCGGAACTTGTGCGAGGAGCAACGAACCCCGGGCAGGAGGACCACGTCAAACTCCCACATAGATGGCTAGTCCGTGTTGCCAGCCCACTGCCAGTCAATACAGCAGGAGAGGTGGGTGCCACCCCATTAGATCGGAGCCCAGATCCAGATGGGAGGTCGCCCATGGCAGCCAGCAACGCCGGTCGCCGGGCACGCGCACCACACCCATGCCAACCCCATCTCCTATCGGCTCCCCACGCACACCCGGCCACCACTGATCAAGGCCCAGGTCTCCACCCACTACCCACTGCTCCACCTCCCTATGCCCGCGAGAAAGTCGCCGCCAGCTGCCCCCACACGACGACCCAGGGATGCCTGATCACGTCGCTCCCAGCCCTCGCTGCAGGGGGGCACCGCACGCCAGATCCACCGCTGCCATAGGCAGTGCTACTTGTGAGTTGTGTTGGGATTTCCTTGAAAAGGAGAGGATGATGCGGTGCAGTAGAGATAAGTATTTCGCTTAGTTAAGAACCAAGGTTATCAATCCAGTGAAAGAACCACGCAAGACCTCGTGAACAGCACACACACACACAAAAGAACAAATACTTGCACCCAACGCAAATAAGGGGTTGTCAATCCCTTGGTGGTTAATTGCTAGGATCAAATCTCATAGTGATAGATAGATAAACAAAAACACTAAATAAAATAACAGTAAATAAATTGCGGCAAGGTGTTTTTTTAATTTTAATATATAATAAAGATAGACCCGAAGGCCATAGTTTTCACTAGAGACTTCTCTCTTAAACATATCATATGGTGGGTAAACAAATTACTGTTGGGCAATTGATAGAAAGCGCATAGTTTTGACTATATTTAAGGCAATGGTCATGTATATAGGCATCACGTCCGAGACAAGTAGACCGACTCCTGCCTGTATCTACTACTATTACTCCACACATCGACCGCTATCCAGCAATCCATCTAGAGTATTAAGTTCATAAAGAAAGGAGTAACGCCTTAAGCAAGATGACATGATGTAGCCAAAGTAAACCAAATCAATATGAATAAATGTCATCTTTTTATCCTTCATGGCAATGATACAAATATGTGTTATGTCCCTTTCTATCACTCGGATTGAGCACCGCAAGATCGAGCCCATCACAAAGCACCTCTCCCATTGCAAGATAAATCAATCTAGTTGGCCAAACCAAACGGATAGATCAGAGAGAAATACAAAGCTATAACAATCATGCGTATAAGAATTCAGAAAAGATTCAAATAATATTCATGAATAATCTGATCATAAAAACCCACAATTCATCGGATCCCAACAAACACACCGCAAAAAAGGATTACATCGAATAGATCTCCAAGAACATCGAGGAGAACATTGTATTGAAGATCAAAGGAAGAGTACAAGCCATCTAGCTACTAGCTATGGACCCGTAGGTCTGTGGTAAACTATTCACACACTATCGGAATGACAACAAGGTTGATGTAGAGGCCCTCCGTGATCGATTCCCCCTCCGCCAGAGTACTGGGAAAGGTCTCCAAATGGGATCTCCGAAGAACAGAAACTTGCGGCGGCGGAAAAAGTATTTTTGGGTGGCTCTCTGATGTATTGGGAATATTTGGGAATTTATAGAGCTGGAATTAGGTCTATAATTTTTGATTGCTCCATGCTATATTATCTACTGTTTTGGACTATATTGGGCTTTATTTTCCACTTTTATATTATTTTTGGGACTAACCTATTAACCGGAGGCCCAGCCCAGAATTGCTGTTTTTTGCCTATTTCCGTGTTTCGGATAAACAGAATATCAAACGGAGTCCAAACGGAACAAAATCTTCGGGAACGTGATTTTCTCACCGAACGTGATCCACGAGACTTGGACCCTACTCCAGGGGGTCAAAGAGGAGGTCACGAGGGTGGGGGGCGCCCCCACCCTAGGGCGCGCCCCCTTGCCTCGTGGGCCCCTCGGTGCTCCACCGACGTACTTCTTCCTCCAATGTATACACACGTACCCCCAAATGATCAGAACAGGAGCCAAAAACCTAATTCCACCACCGCAACTTTCTGTATCCACGAGATCCCATCTTGGGGCCTGTTCCGGAGCTCTGCTGGAAGAGGGCCGTCATCACGGAGGGCTTCTACATCATCCTAGCCCCTCCGATGAAGTGTGAGTAGTTTACCTCAGACCTTCGGGTCCATAGTTAGTATCTAGATGGCTTCTTCTCTCTCTTTGAATCTCAATACAAAGTTCTTGCCCTCTCTTGTGGAGATCTATTCGATGTAATCTTCTTTTTGCGGTGTGTTTGTTGAGACCGATGAATTGTGGGTTTATGATCAAGTCTATCTATGAATAATATTTGAATCTTCTCTGAATTCTTTTATGTATGATTGGTTATCTTTGCAAGTCTCTTCGAATTATCCATTTGGTTTGGCCAACTAGATTGGTAGTTCTTGCCACGGGAGAAGTGCTTAGCTTTGGGTTCAATCTTGCGGTGTCCTTACCCAGTGACAGAAGGGGCAGCAAGGCACGTATTGTATTGTTGCCATCGAGGATAACAAGATGGGGTTTATTTCATATTGCATGAATTTATCTCTCTACATCATGTCATCTTGCTTGAGGCGTTACTCTGTTTTTAACTTAATACTCTAAATGCATGCTGGATAGCGGTCGATGAGTGGAGTAATAGTAGTAGATGCAGAATCGTTTCGATGTACTTGTCACGGATGTGATTCCTATATACATGATCATGCCTAGATATTCTCATAACTATGCTCAGTTCTGTCAATTGCTCAACAGTAATTTGTTCACCCACCGTAGAATACTTATGCTCTTGAGAGAAGCCACTAGTGAAACCTATGGCCCTCAGGTCTATTCTCATCATATCAATCTCCATCACTTTAATCCTGCTTTGCTTTTTACTTTGCTTTTACTTTTTACTTTGCATCTTTATACCAAAAATACCAAAAAATATTATATCTATCAGATCTCACTCTCGTAAGTGACCGTGAAGGGATTGACAACCCCTAATCGCGTTGGTTGCGAGTAGCTATCGCTTTGTGCAGGTACGAGGGACTTGAACGTGGCCTCCTACTGGATTGATACCTTGGTTCTCAAAAACTGAGGGAAATACTTACGCTACTCTGCTGCATCATCCCTTCCTCTTCGGGGAAAACCAACACAAGCTCAAGACGTAGCAAGAAGGATTTCTGGAGCCGTTGCCGGGGAGTCTACGCAAAAAGTCAACATACCAAGTACCCATCACAATCCCTATCTCTCGCACTACATTATTTTCCGTTTGCCTCTCCCCCCAATTCACCCTTGCTGTTTTATTCGCCCTATCTCTCTTTCTATCCTCCCTCTCTATTTGCCTCTTTTGTCTGTTTGCTTTTTGTTTGCTCGTGTGTTAGATTGCTTGTTTGTCGCGATGGCTCAAGATACTACCAAATTTTGTGACTTCACCAATACCAATAATAATGATTTCCTTAGCACTCCGATTGCTCCTCTTACCGATACTGAATCTTGTGAAATTAATACTGCTTTGTTGAATCTTGTTATGAAAGATCAATTCGCCGGCCTTCCTAGTGAAGATGCCGCTACTCATCTGAATAGCTTCATTGATTTATGTGATATGCAAAAGAAAAAAGATGTCAATAATGATGTCGTTAAATTGAAGCTATTTCCTTTTTTGCTTAGAGATCGTGCTAAAGCTTGGTTTTTGTCTTTGCCTAAAAATAGTATTGATTCATGGAACAAGTGCAAAGATGCTTTTATCTCTAAGTATTTTCCTCCCGCTAAGATCATCTCTCTTAGAAACGATATTATGAATTTTAAGCAACTTGATCATGAACATGTTGCACAAGCTTGGGAGAGAATGAAATTAATGATACGTAATTGCCCTACTCATGGTTTGAATTTGTGGATGATTATACAAAAAATTTATGCCGGATTGAATTTTGCTTCTAGAAATCTTTTAGATTCGGCCGCGGGAGGCACTTTTATGGAAATCACTTTAGGAGATGCTACTAAACTCCTAGATAGTATTATGGTTAATTATTTTCAATGGCATACTGAAAGATCTTCTAATTAAAAAGTGCATGCGATAGAAGAAATTAATGTGTTGAGTGGAAAGATGGATGAACTTATGAAATTATTTGATACTAAGAGTGTTTCTTCTGATCCTAATGATATGCCTTTGTCTACTTTGATTGAGAATAACAATGAATCTATGGATGTGAATTTTGTTGGTAGGAATAATTTTGGTAACAACGCTTATAGAGGGAATTTTAATCCTAGGCCATATCCTAGTAATCCTTCTAATAATTATGGGAGTTCCTACAACAACTCTTATGGAAATTATAATAAGATGCCCTCTGAATTTGAGAATAGTGTTAAAGAATGCATGAATTCACAAAAAATTTTTAAAGCTTTGCTTGAGGAGAAATTGCTTAAAGTTGATGATTTGGCTAGGAACGTTGATAGGATTTTTCTCGAGATTGATTCTTTAAAGCTTAGATCTAATATTAAACAATTTATTACCTCGCAAAAGAATTTCAATGCTTTGATTGAAGAAAAATTGCTTAAGATTGATGAGTTGGCTAGGAACGTTGATAGAATTTCTGTTGATGTTGATTCTTTGAAACTTAGATCTATTCCTCCTAAGCATGATATCAATGAGTCTCTTAAAGCCATGAGAATTTCCATTGATGAGTGCAAGGAAAGAACCGCTAGGATGCGTGCTTCCAAAGATGCCTTTATTAAAGCGTGTTCCTCCAATTCTTATGAAAATCAAGATGAAGATCTAAAAGTTATTGATGTGTCCCCTATTAAATCTTTGTTTTGAAATATGAATCTTGATGAAACTGAATATGATCTTCCTTTACCTAGAAGGCGTTCTAAAAATGCGGAGTATTTAGATCTTAATGATGAAATTGATGAAAGTGGGATTGAAAGAAATAAAAATCTAGATGTTGCTAAACCCACTATATTGGATTTCAAGGAATTTAATTATGAAAGTTGTTCTTTAGTTGATTGTATTTCCTTGTTGAAATCCGTGCTAAATTCTCCACATGCTTATAGTCGAAATAAAGCCTTCACCGAACATATTGTTGATGCCTTGATGCAATCTTATGAAGAAAAACTTGAGTTGAAAGTTTCTATCCCTAGAAAACTCTATGATGAGTGGGAACCAACTATTAAAATTAAAATTAAAGATCATGAGTTTTATGCTTTGTGTGATTTGGGTGCTAGTGTCTCTACTATTCCCAAAACTTTGTGTGATTTGCTAGATTTCCGTAATTTTGATGATTGCTCTCTAAACTTGCATCTTGCGGATTCCACTATTAAGAAACCTATGGGAAGAATTAATGATGTTCTTATTGTTTCAAATAGGAATTATGTGCCCATAGATTTCATTGTTCTTGATATAGATTGCAATCCTTCTTGCCCTATTATTCTTGGTAGACCTTTCCTTAGAACGGTTGGTGCGAATATTGATATGAAGGAAGGGAATATTAGATTTCAATTTCCATTAAAAAAGGGCATGGAACACTTTCCAAGAAAGAAAATAAAATTACCATATGAAACTATCATGAGAGACACTTATGGATTGCCTACCAAAGATGGCAATACCTAGATCTATCCTCGCTTTTATGCCTAGCTAGGGGCGTTAAACGATAGCGCTTGTTGGGAGGCAACCCAATTTTATTTTTATTCCTTGCTTTTTGCTCCTGCTTAGTAATAAATAAATTATCTAGCCTCTGTTTTGGTTGTGTTTTTTGTGTTTAATTAGTGTTTGTGCCAAGTAGAACCGTTGGGAAGACTTGGGGAAAGTCTTGTTGAACTTGCTGTAAAAAATAGAAACTTTAGCGCTCAAGAGAATTGCTGTCATTTTTATTTGAAGAGTGATATTTAGTTAATTCTTTTTGCATATGATTAATAGATAAATTCCTCACGTCCAGAAATTTATTTTAGAATTTTTGGGGTTCCAGATCTTGCGCTAGCTACAGATTACTACAGACTGTTCTGTTTTTGATAGATTTTGTTTTTCGTGTGTTGTTTGCTTATTTTGATGAATCTATGGCTAGTAAAATAGTTTATAACCCATAGAGAAGTTGGAATACAGTAGGTTTAACACCAATATAAATAAATAATGAGTTCATTACAGTACCTTGAAGTGGTCTTTTGTTTTCTTTTGCTAACGGACCTCACGAGTTTTCTATTTTGAGTTTTGTGTTGTGAAGTTTTCAAGTTTTGGGTGAATTATTTTGATGGATCATGGAACAAGGAGTGGAAAGAGCCTAATCTTGGGGATGCCCATGGAACCCCCAAGATAATCCAAGGACACCAAAAAGTCAAAGCTTGGGGATGCCCCAGAAGGCATCCCATCTTTCGTCCACTTCCATCGGTAATTTACTTGGAGCTTTATTTTTATTCACCAACATGATATGTGTTTTGCTTGGAGCGTCTTGTATTATTTGTGTCTTTGTGTCTTAGTATACCACAATCATCCTTGCTGTACACACCTTTTGAGAGAGCCATACATGAATTAAAATTTGATAGAATACTCTATGTGCTTCACTTATATCTTTTGAGCTAAGTAGTTTTGCTCTATGTGCTTCACTTATATCTTTTGAGCGTTATAATTTTTCTCTATGTGCTTCACTTATATCTTTTGAGTGTTATAATTTTGCTCTATGTGCTTCACTTAGATCTTTTAGAGCATGGTGGTGGATTTGTTTTAAAGAAACTATTGATCTCTCATGGTTCACTTAAATTATTTTGAGAGTCTCTTAATAGCATGGTAATTTTTGCTTAATAATAATATGCTTGGTATTCAAGATTTGTGAAACTTTCTTTTGAGTGTGTTGAATACTAAGAAAAGATTGAAACATGATAATTGTTTTGAGATATGGAGGTGATAATATTAAAGTCATGCTAGTTGAGTAGTTGTGAATTTAAAGAATACTTGTGTTAAAGTTTGTGATTCCCGTAGCATGCACGTATGGTGAACCGTTATGTGATGAAGTCAGAGCATGATTTATTTATTGATTGTCTTCCTTATGAGTGGCGGTCGGGGACGAGCGATGGTCTTTTCCTACCAATCTATCCCCCTAGGAGCATGCGCGTAATACTTTGCTTTGATAACTTCTAGATTTTTGCAATAAGTATATGAGTTCTTTATGACTAATGTTGAGTCCATGGATTATACGCACTCTCACCCTTCCACCTTTGCTAGCCTCTCTAATACCACGCAGCTTTCGCCGGTATCATACACCTACCATATACCTTCCTCAAAACATCCACCATACCTACCTATTATGGCATTTCCATAGCCATTCTGAGATATATTGCCATGCAACTTTCCACCATCTAGTTCGTCATGACACATTCATCATTGTCATATTGCCTAGAATGATCATGTAGTTGACATAGTATTTGTGGCAAAGCCACCGTTCATAATTTTTTTCATACTTGTCACTCTTGATTCATTGCATATCCCGGTACACCACCGGAGGCATCCATATAGAGTCATACTTTGTTTTAGAATCAACTTGTAATCATTGAGTTGTAAATAAATAAAAGTGTGATGATCATCATTCAATAGAGCATTGTCCCAAATAAAAAAAAGAGAAAGGACAAAGAAAAAAAAGAAGGCCCCAAAAAAAGAAAATAAATAAAAAGGGGCAATGCTACTATCCTTTTTTCCACACTTGTGCTTCAAAGTAGCACCATGATATAGCGAGTCTCATATATTGTGCTTCAAAGTAGCACCATGTCCTTCATATAGAGAGTCCCATATGTTGTCACTTTCATATACTAGTGGGAATTTTTCATTATAGAACTTGGCTTGTATATTCCAATGATGGGCTTCCTCAAAATTGCCCTAGGTCTTCGTGAGCAAGCAAGTTGGATGCACACCCACTTAGTTTCTTTTGTTGAGCTTTCATACATTTATAGCTCTAGTGCATCCGTTGCATGGCAATCCCTACTCACTCACATTGATATCTATTGATGGGCATCTCCATAGCCCGTTGATACGCCTAGTTGATGTGAGACTATCTTCTCCTCCTTTTTGTCTTCTCCACAACCACCCTTCTATTCCACCTATAGTGCTATATCCATGGCTCACGCTCATGTATTGCGTGAAGATTGAAAAAGTTTTGAAAAAGTTAGAGTATGAAACAATTGCTTGGCTTGTCATCGGGGTTGTGCATGATTTAAATACTTTGTGTGGTGAAGATGGAGCATAGCCAGACTATATGATTTTGTAGGGCTAACTTCCTTTGGCCATGTTATTTTGAGAAGACATAATTGCTTTGTTAGTATGATTGAAGTATTATTATTTTTATGTCAATATAAACTTTTTTCTTGAATCTTTCTAATCTGAATATTCATACCACAATTAAGAAGATTTGCATTGAAATTATGCCAAGTAGCACTCCGCATCAAAAATTCTCTCTTTATCATTTACCTAATCGAGGACGAGCAGGAATTAAGCTTGGGGATGCCTGATACGTCTCCAACGTATCTATAATTTTTGATTGCTCCATGCTATATTATCTACTGTTTTGGACTATATTGGGCTTTATTTTCCACTTTTATATTATTTTTGGGACTAACCTATTAACCGGAGGCCCAGCCCAGAATTGTTGTTTTTTTTGCCTATTTCAGTGTTTCGGATAAACAGAATATCAAACGGAGTCCAACCGGAATAAAATCTTCGGGAACGTGATTTTCTCACCGAACGTGATCCAGGAGACTTGGACCCTACTCCAGGGGGTCAAAGAGGAGGTCACGAGGGTGCCCCCCCCTAGGGCGCGCCCCCTGCCTCATGGGCCCCTCGGTGCTCCACCGACGTACTTCTTCCTCCTATATATACACACATACCGCAAACGATCAGAACATGAGCCAAAAATCTAATTCCACCGCCGCAACTTTCTGTATCCACGAGATCCCATCTTGGGGCCTGTTCAGGAGCTCCGCCGGAAGAGGGCCGTCATCACGGAGGGCTTCTACATCATCCTAGCCCCTCCGATGAAATGTGAGTAGTTTACCTCAGGCCTTCGGGTCCATAGTTAGTAGCTAAATGGCTTCTTCTCTCTCTTCGAATCTCAATACAAAGGTCTCCCCCTCTCTTGTCGAGATCTATTCGATGTAATCTTATTTTTGCGGTGTGTTTGTTGAGACCGATGAATTCTGGGTTTATGATCAAGTCTATCTATGAATAATATTTGAATCTTCTCTGAATTATTTTATGTATGATTGGTTATCTTTGCAAGTCTCTTCGAATTATCCGTTTGGTTTGGCCAACTAGATTGGTAGTTCTTGCCATGGGAGAAGTGCTTAGCTTTGGGTTCGATCTTCCGGTGTCCTTACCCAGTGACAGAAGGGGTAGCAAGGCACGTATTGTATCGTTGCCATCGAGGATAACAAGATGGGGTTTATTTCATATTGCATGAATTTATCTCTCTACATCATGTCATCTTGCTTAAGGCGTTACTCTGTTTTTAACTTAATACTCTAGATGCATGCTGGATACCGGTCGATGAGTGGAGTAATAGTAGTAGATGCTGAATCATTTCGATCTACTTCTCACGGACGTGATGCCTATATACATGATCATGCCTAGATATTCTCATAACAATGCTCAATTCTGTCAATTGCTCAACAATAATTTGTTCACCCACCGTAGAATACTTATGTTAAAGTTTGTGATTCCCGTAGCATGCACGTATGGTGAACCGTTATGTGATGAAGTCGGAGCATGATTTATTTATTGATTGTCTTCCTTATGAGTGGCGGTCGGGGACGAGCGATGGTCTTTTCCTACCAATCTATCCCCCTAGGAGCATGCGCGTAATACTTTGCTTTGATAACTTCTAGATTTTTGCAATAAGTATATGAGTTCTTTATGACTAATGTTGATTCCATGGATCATACGCACTCTCACCCTTCCACCTTTGCTAGCCTCTCTAATACCGCGCACCTTTCACCGATATCATACACCTACCATATACCTTCCTCAAAACAGCCACCATACCTACCTATTATGGCATTTCCATAGCCATTCCGAGATATATTGCCATGCAACTTTCCACCATCTAGTTCATCATGACACATTCATCATTGTCATATTTCTTAGCATGATCATGTAGTTGACATAGTATTTGTGGCAAAGCCACCGTTCATGATTTTTTCATACTTGTCACTCTTGATTCATTGCATATCCCGGTACACCGCCAGAGGCATTCATATAGAGTCATACTTTGTTCTAGTAATCGAGTTGTAATCATTGAGTTGTAAATAAATAAAAGTATGATGATCATCATTTAATAGAGCATCGTCCCAAATAAAAAAAAGAAAAGCCAGAAAAAAGAGAAAGGCCAAATGAAAAAAAGGGAAAGGCATGATAAAAAAAAGGAAAGGCCAAACAAAATTGAAAAAAGGGGCAATGCTACTATCCTTTTACCACACTTGTGCTTCAAAGTAGCACCATGATCTTCATAGTAGAGAGTCTCTCATGTTATCACTTTCATATACTAGTGGGAATTTTACATTATAGAACTTGGCTTGTATATTCCAATGATGGACGTCCTCAAATTGCTTTATTAATATGATTGAAGTATTATTATTTTTATGTCAATATAAACTTTTGTCTTGAATCTTTCGAATCTGAATATTCATACCACAATTAAGAAGATTTGCATTGAAATTATGCCAAGTAGCACTCCGCATCAAAAATTCTCTTTTTATCATTTACCTACTCGAGGACGAGCAGGAATTAAACTTGGGGATGCCTGATACGTCTCCAACGTATCTATAATTTTTGATTGCTCCATGCTATATTATCTACTATTTTGGACTACATTAGGCTTTATTTTCCACTTTTATATTATTTGGGGACTAACCTATTAACCGGAGGCCTAGCCCAGAATTGTTGTTTTTTTGCCTATTTCAGTGTTTCGGAGAAACAGAATATCAAATGGAGTCCAAACGGAATAAAATCTTTGGAAACGTGATTTTCTCACCGAACGTGATCCAGGAGACTTGGACCCTACTCCAAGGAGTCAAAGAGGAGGTCACGAGGGTGGGGGCGCCCCCCCTAGGGCACGCCCCCTGCCTCGTGGGCCCCTCGGTGCTCCACCGACGTACTTCTTCCTCCTATATATACACACGTACCCCCAAACGATCAGAACAGGAGCCAAAATCCTAATTCCACCATCGCAACTTTCTGTATCCACGAGATCCCATCTTGGGGCCTGTTCCGGAGCTCCGCCGGAGAGGGTCGTCATCACGGAGGGCTTCTACATCATCCTAGCCCTCCGATGAAGTGTGAGTAGTTTACCTCAGACCTTCGGGTCCATAGTTAGTAGCTAGATGGCTCCCTCTCTCTCTTTGAATCTCAATACAAAGTTCTCCCCCTCTCTTGTGGAGATCTATTCGATGTAATCTTCTTTTTGTGGTGTGTTTGTTGAGACCGATGAATTATGGGTTTATGATCAAGTCTATCTATGAATAATATTTGAATCTTCTCTGAATTCTTTTATGTATGATTGGTTATATTTGCAAGTCTCTTCGAATTATCCGTTTGGTTTGGCCAACTAGATTGGTAGTTCTTGCCATGGGAGAAGTGCTTAGCTTTGGGTTCGATCTTGCGGTGTCCTTACCCAGTGACAGAAGGGGCAGCAAGGCACGTATTGTATCGTTGCCATCGAGGATAACAAGATGGGGTTTATTTCATATTGCATGAATTTATCTCTCTACATCATGTCATCTTTCTTAAGGCATTACTCTGTTTTTAACTTAATACTCTAGATGCATGCTGGATAGCGGTCGATGAGTGGAGTAATAGTAGTAGATGCAGAATCGTTTCGGTCTACTTGTCACGGACGTGATGCCTATATACATGATCATGCCTAGATATTCTCATAACTATGCTCAATTATGTCAATTGCTCAACAGTAATTTGTTCACCCACCGTAGAATACTTATGCTCTTGAGAGAAGCCACTAGTGAAACCTATGGCCCCCGGGTCTATTCTCATCATATCAATCTCCATCACTTTAATCTTGCTTTGCTTTTTTACTTTGCTTTTACTTTTTACTTTGCATCTTTATACCAAAAATACCAAAAAATATTATATCTATCAGATCTCACTCTCGTAAGTGACCGTGAAGGGATTGACAACCCCTAATCGCGTTGGTTGCGAGTAGCTATCGCTTTGTGCAGGTACGAGGGACTTGAGCATGGCCTCCTACTGGATTGATACCTTGGTTCTCAAAAACTGAGGGAAATACTTACGCTACTCTGCTGCATCATCCCTTCCTCTTCGGGGAAAACCAATACAAGCTCAAGACGTAGCAAGGGGCCCACAAGTCTTGGGGGCGCGCCCTGCGGGCTTGACGCTCCCTTGTGGCTCTGTAGGTCTTCTCCCGAAGCTTCTAGGGTCCCTTCTGGTCCAGAAAAAATTGCCAAAATATTTCGTAGCGTTTGGACTCCGTTTCGAACTGATTTTTTGAAAAACCAAAAACAAGGAAAAAACAGCAACTAGCATTGGGCACTAGGTTAATAGGTTAGTCCCAAAAATTATATATAATTGCATATAATTCCATAATAAACATCCAAGATTAATACTATAATAGCATGGAACAATAAAAAATTATGGATACGTACGTTGGAGACCTATTAGCATCCCCAAGATTAATTCCTACTCGTCCTCAAGTAGGTAAATGATAAAAATAGAATTTTTTATGTGAAATGCTACCTATCATATTCATCATGTAATCTCTTTTGTCATATAAATATTTAGATCCGAATGATTCAAAGCAATAGTCTATAATTTGACATAAAGACATCAATACTCAGGCATACCAACAAACAATAATGTCTTTCAAAATAACAATGCTAAAGAACGCTATCCCTACAAAATCATATAGCCCTATCATGCTCCATATTGTTAACATGAAATATAAATCATGCACTACCCCAGTGTCAACCAAGCAATTGATTCACACTTTTTAACCTGCTTCAGCTTTTTCAACCCCTGTGCAATACATGAGCGCAAACCATGGATATAGCACTATGGATGGAATAGAGTATGGTGGTAGAGATGATATGGAGAAGACAAAAAATAAGGAGAAAGTCTTACATCGACGAGGCTAATCAACGGGCTATGGAAATGCCCATAAATTGATGTCATTGCAAGGAGTAGGGATTGGCATGCAATGGATACACTAAGAGCTATAAGTTTATGAAATCTCAAAAAAAAAACTAAGTGGGTGTGCATCCAACTTGCTTGCTCATGAAGACCTCGAACATTTGAGGAAGCCCATCATTGGAATATACAAGCCAAGTTCTATAATGAAAAATTCCCACTAGTATATGAAAAGGAAAGCATAGGAGACTCTCTATATGAAAACATGGTGCTACTTTAAAGCACAAGTGTAGAAAAGGATAGTAACATTGCCCCTTCTCTCTTTTTCTCTCATTTTTTCCTCTTTTAGGCTCTTTTTGGCCTCTCTTTTTCTGGGCTCCTTTTGGCCTCCTTCTTTTTATTTCCTCACTTGGGACAATGCTCTAGTAATGAATAATGATGATCGTCACATTTCTATTTACTTACAACTCAAAGTTACAACTCGATACTAGAACAAAATATGACCCTATATGAATGCCTCTAGTGGTGTACCAGGATGTGCAATGATCTAGCGTAACATGTATGAAAAATGATGAACGGTGGCTGAGCCACAAATACTATGTCAGCTATATGATCATGCAAAGCAATATGACAATGATGATATGTGTGATAATAACGGAACGGCAGAAGTTGCATGGCAATATATCTCAGAATGGCTATAAAAATGCCATAATAGGTAGGTATGGTGACTGTTTTGTGGAAGATATAAGGAGGCTTATGTGTGATAGAGTGTATCATATCACAAAGTTTGGATGCGTCGGCGAAGTTTGCACCACATCTCGAGGTGAGAAAGGGCAATGCACGGTACCGGAGAGGCTAGCAAATGGAGGAAAGGTGAGAGTGTGTATAATCCATGGACTCACATTAGTCATAAAGAACTCACATACTTATTGCGAAAGTTTATTACACTACAAAAAAATACACTTCTGTGATGATACGTGTTTGTCACAGTAGGTCGCGTTTTTTGTCATGCATGTACATCCATGACAAATTTATGACAGAATCAAGATAGTTATACTTGTGCTATCATAGAAGTGCCCCATGACATTACCAAAATTATCATCACAGAAGTGTCCACTTCCATGACGATAAATCGCACGTCACAGAAGTGCTTTCGTCAAGGGTGGCCGACACGTGGCATCCACTGTAACGGAACGCCGTTAAGCTATCGGGTCGGGTTTTGGATCCAATAACCCGTTAACAGCCCCGACCAATGGGGATTTTCCACGTGTAAAATCATCGTTGGCTGGAGAAAACACGTGTCGGCTCACCGTTGGGACAGATGTCATCCGCTCATTGGACCGAAGGCGCCTATGATACGGCGACACGTGGCACGGCCCAACAGAGGCCCATTCCTGTGAAAAGGCCGACCTGTTTGACTTGGTCAAAAGGTGGCGGGCCGGCCCACGGAAAGCCTGTTAACGGCCTATTCTCATATAGCCCATTTACAACCCGTTAACCCAGGGCCCGTTACGCCCTTTCCGAATTAGGCCCAGTAGCGTCATCTGGGCCGTCCAATATGATTCAGCCCGTTTTAACTTCCGTCCCATGTGTGGCCTATGACTTCTTTCGGCCCATATGAGGACCTTTGTAACTCTTGGCCCATTAATGGCCCGTGGTGAAACTGGCCCAGAATGAACAGTGTATCACTTTATACCCATTAACGGCATGTTATTCCATTGGGCCGTTTCCAGCCCAAGTTATCTTTCGGCCTTCTCAGGGCCCATTGATTCTTGGGCTCATTTGCAGCATTCGATTACATATGGCCCGTTACTGTCATTTTCTGCTTGTGGGCCAAATTCAGCCCGTCGTTACAGTCGGCCCGTTTGCGGACCGTTAATACGTTGGGCCGTTTTCATGTAAAAAAACACGTTGGGCTGTTTTCGTAGAGTTATCAAATACGGCCTATTAACAGCCCGTTATGGTCCACGAATAGTACGACCCATGATGGGCGAAATGATGATATGCCCCGTAGAAGGCCCATGGATCCTACGGCCCGTATGGGGCCCATGGATAGTACGGCCCGTAGAAGGCCCATGGATCGTACAGCCTGTAGAAGGCCCATGGACCCTACGGCCCGTAGAAGGCCCATGGACCCTAAGGCCCGTATAGAAGGCCGATGGATCCTACGGCCGGACGAAGGCCCATGGATCATACGGCCCGTAGAAGGCCCATGATTATTTTGGCCTAGTTACCAAAAATAGGCTATTGTGGCCACTAGAAAAAAACAGAAAAAGAACTGCAATGACTACAAGCAAACAACTAAACAAGACAATAAGGAAATAAATAAGCAAGCAATTAACGCTAGCCTATTGCCGCTATTACACATATTACATCCACTGGGCATCAAAGTTCGCCACCAGTGCAAATATAGGGAACAAAGCAGCACATTAAATACACTGGCCATCAAAATTGGCCACCGGTGCAAATAAACACGGCAGCAAAACAAGAGCATAATCGAAACAACTTCAGAAGAGCTCAAGAAATGTTATCCTGGGTATCCACTATGCTGGCAATAAGCTTACCAAGCTGATTAGCTTTGTCCTGTTTGGCGCTAAAATCCTCCAACGCTTGCTGTTGCACCAGAAAGTATGCATCTGAATGCTCCAGGGACTTCCGCAGTCCTTCCGCTTCTTGTCGCAGCACAGCTGGTCGATGTCTTTCAGCTTGTAGTTGAGACTCAAGAAATCAAACTGATTCAGCAGTGAGTTTGAATAGCTTGTGCAAGCGATAGTGGCCAGTAACTCGAACACTAAACCAAGACAGGACTTTGGGGTTGTCTCGCTGTCTTCAAGATAGTCTTCCTTAGCTGTTTTATCAGCTTTGTTGGAGACCAACAAGGAGGTGTCACTATCCTGAACCTTATCTGCATTACTTCCTTTACCATTGCTTAATAAGGCACTCTTCCCCAATATTCTGTCAGCATTCTAAAAGAAGAAACAAGTAGACACATAACAAGTTTAGCATGTACTAGTATATGAAACTCATTTCGGTGAACCAGTTCATTAGTAAGGTGGACAGGATTAAACTACCAAGTCTTCTATTGCCAAGTACTAGTACATAATAAAAGAATCAAACAAACATATATCTATGTCCTATGGTCACTGCATTGTCTTGCCAAATCAAAATAGAGACACGGTTCAAATCATATCAGTTCAAGACAAAGCAGCAGTGAAAGAATACAAAGCGTGGGAAACTACACGGCATAACAAGATTTCAGATGGGTACCACGGGTCTACATGTACAACAACACTATTGGCTCTGTTGTGATGCTAGTAATGTGCATGATATGAAAGTCAACTGTATACACAATTGAAATTGAAATCAACAGAGCTATTGATAAGAGCAAACCTGTTAAAGAAACATGCGTGAACATACCTGCTGTGCCATTGGAGTTTCGATTGGATCCTTCAATTTAAAAATAAGTTTGTATGAGTAAATACAGTGATAAAAGAGCAAAGCAATCATAGTTAAAAAAAGGCGTGCCTAAGCGAGCGCTTAAGCGCGCCTAGGCTCTAGGCGTTGGCAAAACGCATTGTGCATAACTACGCATAATCTGTGCATAACTGCGCATAAGCATGCACTTTGGTCAGTAAAGCGCAAGGCGGTGGCAAAACGCACAATTAACGCCTAGCGCTTTTTTGAACTATGATAGCAATGGAATCTTAAATTAGAATAGTTGTTCCTCAGGTTTAGGCACTTGTGATAACCCACAAGTATAGGGGATCGCAACAGTTTTCGATAAGTAAGAGTGTCGAACCCAACGAGGAGCTAAAGGTAGAACAAATATTCCCTCAAGTTCTATCAACCACCGATACAACTCTACGCACGCTTGATGTTGGCTTTACCTAGAACAAGTATGAAACTAGAAGTGATTTGTAGGTGTTGTTGGATAGGTTTGCAAGATAATAAAGAGTACGTAAATAAAAAGTAGGGGCTGTTTAGATAAAGAAACAATAAAGTAAATATAGCGAGTGTGGAAAAGTGGTGGTAGGAGTTGCGAAATTGCCCCTAAGCAATTGACTACTTTACTAGACCGATAGCAAGTATTATGTGGGAGAGGCCACTGCTAGCATGTCATCCCTGACTTGGAATTCTATGCACTTATGATTGGAACTATTAGCAAGCGTCTGCAACTACTAATGTTCATTAAGGTAAAACCCAACCATAGCATTAAGATATATTGGTCCCCCTTCAATCCCGTATGCATCAATTTCTATGCTAGGTTGAAGCTTCTGTCACTCTTGCCCTCCAATACATAGTCCTATCAACATACAACTAACCCTAGGGTGTGATCCACGCACGCAATCATATGATGGGCACCAAAGGACAGCAACATAACCACAAGCAAATTAAATCAATCATAGCAATTCATTAACCACCGATAGGACAACGAAAATCTACTCAGACATCATAGGATGGCAACACATCATTGGATAATAATATGAAGCATAAAGTACCATGTTCAAGTAGAGGGTACAGCGGGTTGCGGGAGAGTGGACCGCTGTAGATAGAGGGGGAAGGTGATGGAGATGTTGGTGAAGATGGCGGAGGTGTTGGTGTAGATCGCGGTGATGATGATGGCCCCCGGCGGCGTTCCGGCGCCACCGGAAGCGAGGGGGAGAGAGCCCCCTCCTTTTTCTTCTTCCTTGACCTCCTCCCTAGATGGGAGAAGGGTTTACCCTCTGGTCCATGGCCTCCATGGCACGGGAGGGGCGAGAGCCCCTCCGAGATTGGATCTGTCTCTCTGTCTCTCTCTGTTTATGCGTTCTTAGATTCTTCCCTTTCACAGTTTCTTATATTCCCGGAGATCCGTAACTCCGATTGGGCTGAAATTTTGACACGATCTCTATCCAGATATTAGCTTTCTTGCGGCGAAAGAAGGGCATCAACCGCCTTACGGGTGGCCCACGAGGGTCAGGGGAAAGCCCCCCTGCCTCGTGGCCACCTCGGGCACCGTCTCGCGTGGATTTTTCTTCCCAAAAATCATATATATTCCAAAAAAAATCTCTGTCAGTTTTTATCCCGTTTGGACTCCGTTTGATATGGATATTCTACGGAAAAAAACATGCAACAAACAGGAAGGGGCACTGGGCACTGGATCAATATGTTAGTCCCAAAAATAGTATAAAAAGTTGCCAAAAGTATATGAAAGTTGAATAATATTGGCATGGAACAATCAAAATTATAGATACGACGGAGACGTGTCAACTTGTTCTACATGAACAGAGTACAGTAAGACGCAAGAATATAATACTTAAAATAGAAAATGAGCTCATAGACCTTACCACATTCTTGGTTCGGGACCAGTACAGAATAAGGCGTTTCCAGTCATCGTCTAGTAAATGTGTCTCAGGAGAACGTAAGGGAATTTGATGAGTTTGTTTGCCGGTGAAGTACGTTTTCTTCAGGTAATTCCGATACTGCCACCAAGCATTCTTGAAGATAGCAGAGGTATTAGCACAGGTTACCTCATCCTGAGTTTCCAAATCGGTCCTTCTCTATAGAGAAAAATGGGAAAATTTGCTGTATTATAACCATCATGGAGGTAGGATGTATGGGACGAAGCAAAGTAATTGCCATGAATAACATTACTTACACATAACTCGTGGACAAACACCTGCAACTGGCATTTTCCTTCATCTTCAGTATAATATTTCCAAGATGGGAAGATACGCAAATACGATTTAACAACATCAAATGCGATAGATGCTAAACTACGACTAGCTGGTTGTGCCTCCTCCACAGGAATAGGCGTACTAACTGGTGGAGTTGGGGTTCGCCGTGATAGTACTGGCCCTTTGGGCACTGGAGCTGCCTTACTAACTGCTCTTGTTTGGGAGCTCTGTGGTGGAATGGTGCTGTGTCAACAGGAACTGGGTTACTATCGGCTGGGGTTGGGATTAGATTGGGTGAAGCTGGTTCTCTGTCCATCGCGGTAGGGGTACAATCTGCGAGAGTTTGGGTTATGTGTGGTAGGGCTGGTTCTTGTGCATGTACAACCGGGGTGCTATCTCCACCAAGAGGTAGCACTGTTTTATTTGAAGATCGTGTTTTTAGTCCGCTAGATACTGGCATCACCCGCTCCAATTCAAATGGCTGATAAACAGGAAACATAGTTGAATGTACAGACATTGTATGAGAGACAGATGCAATAGTGTGGAAAAAAGAGGGCATGAAATAGTTGACATGTATATTGTTTAACTAAAACGGATAGCATGACATAATTTCACATATATCATGTCTATCTAAACTGGATAGCATAGCATAACATAATTCAAAGATATGATGAATAACTAAACAGGATCGCATGACATAATTCACCTACATGTTATCTAAGTAATCAGGATCGCATCATTTAATTCACATATGTGATTTATATGCTAAACAGAGGGCATTCGATATGATGTCTGAACTAAGAACATGGTGTTGAATATTGTGTATATGATGTCTAAACTATGCAATGCAAGACACTGTATGCATGATATGAGTAGTATAACCGTGCCAAGTTAGAGCATACACCTCAGTGGGGGAATAGGACTGGTCATCTGTCTCTGAATCCATCTCTGATGAGCTATCGGGACCCAACAAGAGATCTGCTTCGACAGGTAGCACTGTCTGCTCTGAAGGCCTTGTTTTCACTCCAGATTTTTCCATCTCCCACCCAAATGGTTGATTCACAGGAAGAGTAGTTTAATGTACAAACATTGTCGACAAATGGAAATGGAATGAAGAAAAGGATGGGCAAGATATCATTCAAATATATGATGCCTGGTTAAACAGGATGGCATTGCACATTTCACATATATTATGGCTGGCTAAAAGACATGAGACTGCATAATTCCCATATATGATATAGAAACTAAACAAGTGGCATTACAAAACATGTCTAAACTAAGCAGATGACATATACAATGTCAAAAGTACGCACTGCAAGGCAACATATGCATGATATGACTAACATCATCATGCGAAGGTAGAGCAAACACCTTGGGGGTAAATAGGAGTGGTCAGCGGCGTCTGAATCCGCCTCAGAACAAATATCTTCCTCTGGATTACAATCTGGAGAGGGGTGGGGAGGGTTTGCCATTGAACCCACCATGGAGCGATGTCTGCATGACATTGTATTGCCGCACAAAACTCTTCTCTTTTTCTCTACATGTTTAGCATGACTGTGTACAATATCTGACATGCATACGAAAAAATATGGTGAGATTATGTAAGGAGAGCATGCAGAAATTTTGAGTGATGGTAACAACCAGTGGATCGACGTTTTTCCGTTGAACCAAAATAGCCCTAATGGATCGACGTGAATGTATAGCAATAAGTGATGCAACAAGTGTACAACCTCTTTGCTGTAGCCGTGTCGACCTCAGCATCATTAGGTTGGTCGCTGAAGCAGTTGAGGCAGAGGTGGCTGTCGAAGGTGTGGAGGAAGATCTGAGGAATCTGTAGACGGCGTCCAGGGCACTGCTCTGTTGTGATCGATCGTTCTGTCGTTGGAGCAGCTCCGGTGAGCCGTAAGACGTCAAGGCTGAAGCAGCACAAGACAGACATCGTCAATCTCAAGTGGGATTCTAATAGCATCTCCAATAGATGATGTAAAATGGATGTAAAATTAACATCACCATAAACCACCTGACTACAACAAATGAGGTAAAAACTGTTGACTCTGAACATAACTGTTGAAACTGAAATTTACTGTGGAATCTGAATGCTACTGTCGAAACTGAACGCAATGGTAGCAGAGAGGCACTTGACATGTAGTTTAGGGAGGCCTGCAGTTCATCTTCAACCCGCACCCCCCTGAGCCGCCAGCCACCACCGGCCGAACCGCCGGCCCCAGCGCCGCCTCGTCGCCCCGAAACAACTCGCCACGGCCACCCCGGCCAGCCCTCTAGGCCCCCGCCCCCACCCTGAGCCCTAAGATAGACAGTGGGGTACCTCTCTGGTGAGCCCCCGTCCCCGCTGCGGGTGGTTCTTCCTTAACTCCTGCGAGCCCCCCAACTCTTGAAAATCGACTGACCCAAAAGTCGATTCAGTCGACTGAAGTGTGGCTTAATCGGAGCAGAGCAGCAGCACGAGCGAGGGGGAGAGCAGCAGCAGCAGCTGGGCGAGTGAAAGTGCAACTATCCCTAGGTGGTTTTGGTAATTCATAACAACATATAGCTCATTGAGCTAATGCTATTCCAAGATGATTATTTCAGGAAAGCTCAATGATTGGCATGGTATGGATGTGAAAGTGGAACCCTCAAAATGCTAAGGACAAAGGATTGGCTCAAGCTCAAAAGCTCAAGACTCTTCATTTTATATTTTAGTGATCCAAGATCACATTGAGTCTTTAGGAAAAGCCAATACTATCAAGGAGGGATGAGGTGTTGCTTAATGAGCCTCTTGCTTCATGTGCTTAGTGATATGCTCCAAAACCCTCAACTACTTTCCCATATCCACTTATGACCTAAACCCTAAGCCAAACTCGGTCATACCGATTCTTTCTATCCGGCGCCACCGAGTTTCACTTGTCATAAGCCACTGCCAAACCCTAGCAATTCGGTTCTACCCATAGGGATCTCGGTCTCACCGAGATGGGATTGCAAACTCTCTGTTTCCCTTCCGTAACTTTTCGGTCTCACCGAAAGAGCGAATCGGTCCCACCGAGATTGCAATGTAAATTCAGTGTTTCCATTTTGTAACTTTTCAGTCTCACCGAAAGAGCAAATCGGTCCCACCGAGTTTGCCTGACCAACTCTCTGGTTAGCTAATTACCAAAATCGGTCTCACCGAGTTTGTGTAATCGGTCTCACCGAGATTACGTTATGCCCAAACCCTAACCATATCGGTCCTACCGAGTTGCATGTCAGTCCCACCGAAAATCTCTAACGGTCACTAGGTTTACCTTTTCGGTCCGACCGAGTTTGTTGATTCGGTCCCACCGAGATTGGAAAACTGTGTGTAACGGTTGGATTTTGTGTGGAGGCTATATATACCCCTCCACCTCCTCTTCATTCGTGCAGAGAGCCATCAGAACACATACACAACTCCAACTCATATGTTCTGAGAGAGAACCACCTACTCATGTGTTGAGACCAAGATATTCCATTCCTACCATATGAATCTTGATCTCTAGCCTTCCCAAGTTGCTTTCCACTCAAATCTTCTTTCCACCAAATCCAAATCCTATGAGAGAGAGTTGAGTGTTGGGGAGACTATCATTTGAAGCACAAGAGCAAGGAGTTCATTACCTACACACCATTTGTTACTTCTTGGAGAGTGGTGTCTCCTAGATTGGCTAGGTGTCACTTGGGAGCCTCCGACAAGATTGTGGAGTTGAACCAAGGAGTTTGTAAGGGCAAGGAGATCGCCTACTTCGTGAAGATCTACCGCTAGTGAGGCAAGTCCTTTGTGGGCGATGGCCATGGTGGGATAGACAAGGTTGCTACTTCGTGGACCCTTTGTGGGTGGTTGCTTCTTCGTGGATCCTTCGTGGGTGGAGCCCTTTGTGGACTCGCGCAACCGTTACCCTTTGTGGGTGGAGCCCTTTGTGGACTCGCGCAACCGTTACCCTTCGTGGGTTGAAGTCTCCATCAACGTGGATGTAGGATAGCACCACCTACCCGAACCACGGGAAAAACATCCGTGTCTCCAATTGCGTTTGAATTCTCCAAACCCTTCCCTTTACATTCTTGCAAGTTGCATGCTTTACTTTCCGCTGCCAATATACTCTTTGCATGCTTGCTTGAATTGTGTGATGATTGCTTGACTTGTCCTACAATAGCTAAAATCTGCCAAGAACTAAAATTGGGAAAAGGTTAAGTTTTTATTTGGTCAAGTAGTCTAATCACCCCCCCTCTAGACATACTTTCGATCCTACAAGTGGTATCAGAGCCTTGGTCTCCATTTGCTTTGATCTCCATAGCTTTTGGTGGTCATAGCCTTGGTTTCACAACCTAGGAGAGTATGGCGTCTAGCGAGGGAAATTATCACCGTAGAGGTCCTTACTTTGATGGTACTAATTTTGCTAGTTGGAAGCATAAAATGAAAATGCATATTCTTGGACATAACCCCACCGTTTGGGCTATTGTGTGTGTTGGTTTGCAAGGTGACTTCTTTGATGGGAAAGAACCAAACCGTGAAGCTACCGCGGATGAGTTAAAGATGTTGCAATACAATGCTCAAGCTTGTGATATTCTCTTCAACGGATTGTGCCCCGAAGAATTTAACAAAATCAGCCGTCTTGAGAATGCAAAGGAAATTTGGGACACTTTGATTGATATGCACGAAGGTACCGACTCCGTCAAGAAATCCAAGTTGGATGTGCTTCAAAGTCAACTTGACAAGTTCAAAATGAAGGATGGTGAAGGTGTCGCTGAAATGTACTCTAGGATTGCTCTCATCACAAATGAGATTGCCGGCTTAGGAAGTGAAGAGATGACCGATAGATTCATCATCAAGAAGATTCTAAGAGCCTTGGATGGAAAATATGATACCGTGTGCACATTGATCCAAATGATGCCCAATTACAAAGATCTCAAGCCAACGGAGGTGATTGGAAGAATTGTTGCTCATGAGATGTCACTTAAGGATAAAGAGGAACTTCACAACAAATCAAGTGGTGCCTACAAAGCCTCATGTGAAGCCCCTACATCATCAAGTGAGAAATAAAACTTCAATGAAGAATTGAGCTTAATGGTGAAGAACTTCAACAAGTTCTACAAGAGTAGAAGCAAAGATAGAAGCTTCAAGTCAAGGTCCTACAATGACAAAAGATCTTCTAGTCGAGAGCGAAACTGCTACAGTTTTGGAAGACCCAGACACTATTCCAATGAGTGTACGGCTCCCTACAAGAGAAGAGAAGATTCTCCAAAAAGAAGAAGCAAAGAATCACCACCAAGAGAGAGAAGGAGTAGAGATGATCGTTATGAACGAAGATACTCACGGAGAAGCAAGGATTCGGAAAGGAAGGAAAAATCATCAAGGAGCTACACAAAACGAAGACATCAAGCTCATGTTGGTGAATGGGTATCCGGCTCTGACTCCGACAGTCACTCCGAGAGAAGTTATTACTCCGACTCCGAAGATACTCAATATGAAGGTGTTGCCGGTCTAGCACTTGTGTCAACCAACTCCTACGACATATTTGACTCACCAAATGAAGGAATTGGAAGATGCTTCATGGCCAAAGGTCCTAAGGTAACACACCCCGAGTATGTTGATTTCAATAGTGATGAAGATGACTTGTTAGGTGATGATTTGCTTGTTGACAACTCTAGTGATGAATACTATGATGAAACGTCAATTAAACATGCTAATCAAGATAAAACGAATGACAATGATAAGGAGAAGATTGAGGCTCTAACTAAAGAACTAAACACTCTTAAGTTAGCTCATGAAACTATCTTCGAAGATCATCGAGAACTTTTAAGAGCTCATGAGAAATTACGCTTTGAAAAGCTCAATCTTGAGCAAGAGCATGAGTTCTTAAAAGCAATCAATGATGATCTCCGCAAGAAAAGTTCTTCTTACATTGCCAAGCGTTTACTCTTATCCACTTACATGCCTCAAGTCAAGTCTAGTAACAAGAACAAGAAAGATTCTTCCTCTAGCAGTAACAATGATCATGCTAAATCCAATATTGTTGCTTCTAGTAGTTCTCTTGATTCCACTAATGATTCTCTTAGCCAAGTTACACTTGAGCAAGAAAATATCTTATTGAAGGGAATTGTAGAGAAAGGAGTGTACAAAAGCCTTGCCGGGAGTAAGCAATTCGAGGAAATTGTGCGCAAGCAAGGAATGCACCGGAAGAATCAAGGTGTTGGTTTTGAACGAAAGTTCAATGCCAATGGAGTTGAGTGGGAAGAAGATCAATACCCCAAGACAAAGTTTGTTCCTCAACAAAAGAAGTATGATGCTTCTTTCAAGGGGACACAAGCTCAAGATGATCTTCCACCACAAGACTACAAGCAAAAAGGCAAGGACAAGCTTCAAGAGGAAATTGATGCATTTGAAGAAGCTCCTAAGACCTTAGTCAAGTGGATTCCCAAGACTACTTCAAGTTCCACTTCATCAAGTACGACTACAATTCCAAGGATTCCCATCAAGATGGTGTGGATCCAAAAGAAGAAGAACTAGAGAGTTCTTGAGGGTGACTCCGCCAACATACTTCACTCTTATCATTTTGGCAAGAACAAGTGCAATCAACTTCCACATCTTGCACTAGTTCAAGGAGTCACAAACCCTCTTGTTGGTAAGACAAGGGACAAGGTAACCTAAAAGTTTTCATGGACATCATCTTGTGTGTGCATCACTCTATGTCTATGGATATCCTTGTTTGTTCCTTGTGGGACTAACCCATGTAGGTATTGAAAGTGCAATTCACTCAAATGGATAGCTCCAAGTGATCTACATCAACATTGAGCATCCACATCTTCAACATCTACATGAAGTCATCATCGACAAAACCTGAGGTTAGTTCATCCCTCTAAGGGGGGATATCACATCTAGGGGGAGCTTTACTCTAAGACTTGAGCTAAAGCAACTCTAAAGATGTGAACACAACAATGCTTTATGTAAAAGTGGTAACCCCACTTGAGCTTAAACGATGAGTATGACCTATGATCAAGTGTTCTCACTTGACTCCTAAGTCAATATACTCATATATAGATGACCTTGTCATCGCAAATTGCTTGGTAGATGCTAGAATTGGTTGTGCATGCCTTGTCACATATTTCATTTGCCATGTTATTGTGTGAGCATGCTGGTTGCATATTTTACTCATTCGAGGACATCCACTTGTTGTTTTGATTGTTTGGTTTTATTTCCTTTTGCCAAGTGGATGGACAAGAATGCCTAAGAACCTCCTCTAGCTATCTATGCTTTTCTCGTCTCAAACTCTATTCATGCTACATCACAAAATTTGATCAAGTCAGATTCGAACCACTCTGTGTGAGGAGCGCTCGGAGTCCCGACTTAAACTTCCAAAACCTCTTTATGATTCTCGGTCTGACCGATACCCTACTTTCGGTCCTACCGAGATCATTAAGTTGATCTAGGTTTTCGATCTCGGTGCAACCGATTTGAACCTTTCGGTCACACCGAGTTGCAACAACTGTATACAGTTTTGCATCTCGGTGCCACCGAGTCGTTCCACTCGGTCACACCGACAGGGTCAGGCTATATATAGTCACGGGCAAAATTTGGAAATTTCTCCGAACCCCTTCGCCCGCGCGATAGCCTGCTCTGCCAACGTGGTCTCCGGATCGTCTTCTCACCGCCAGCCGCCTCCAGTCGCTGGTCTCCGTCGCCGTCAACGGGAATTCTACCCCGCCGTTGCCGCCGTAGCGAGTCTCCGCCAAACTAGGGCATGGACTCGATCTTTGTGCTATTCCCCAATCCGATTCCTAGCACATTGTGATCATATTGATTCTAGCCACGTTTGATAAACTTCTATCCAGTCAATGAACTCACAGATTAGGTTTGATTCGAAAATTCTAGGTTTAGGTTTCCGCCGAAACCATCTCGGACCCACCGAGTTGAAAAACTCGGTCCCACCGATTTGGCTTATGCCATTGCACAAGTGAGACTCGGTCTGACCGAGAATTACTTATCGGTGTGACCGATTTTGGAACTCTGTGAAACCCTAGCAGTCTCGGTGCCACCGAACTGTGACTCGGTCTGACCGAGTTCACTAGTTTAGGTTCCAAAAACTGCTTCGGTATCATCGAGTTTGAAAATCGGTAGATCCGAGATGCTTTCAGTGGGAAACTAAAACTAAGTTTTTGGATCATTCTTTTGCAAAAATCTCTGCATTTTGTGATGCTCATCTATTCTACCTCATCTATAAACTGTTCACAGGGTCAGCAGTCAGCTTGTTCATCATGTCAGACCAGAGTGATAGCGAGAACATGTCAGAAAAGCAAGTGCAGATGAGTGAGGGCACTAGTCCCTCAAGCTCTTCAGATGATGGCAGCAGAAGTACTCCTAGCAATCTGCCAAAAGCTGCCACCAGACAAAGGAAGAAGAGAACTTCAGATTCTGAGGATGAAGATTATGTGGCAGAAGAGGAAGCCACATCAAAGAGAGTCGAGCCAGCACAAGGCACAAAGCCAGGGATGAAAATCAAAAGGCCAGCAGGCAGGCAGCCTATGTCAAAGGCTAGGGCTTCAACTGAAAAGCCTGCACCCAAAGAGCCAGTTGCTGCTGAAGGAAAGAAAAGGAAGGAAAGGGTCAAGAAGACCGTAGCCAGAGTGCTTGGAAAGGCTTCCATCATGGAAGAGGAAGAAGAAGAAGAGGTTGCTGCACCAGCACCTAAGGCACCTAAGCTTATGGGTGATGCTATCAGGACAGGGGCTGCCACATCTAAGCCCAAAGAAGCACCCAAAGCTGCCTCCAAGCCCACGTCTGCACCAAAGAGAAATACAAGGAGCATACCTGCAACTGAGAAGAACAAGGCCCCGGTGCCCGAAGCTGCAGAAGAAGATGATGAAGAGCAAGTACTCAGAAAGCTCAAGCTCAAGATCCCAGACCACAATGATGATCATCCTGTGGCTGAGGACATGAAGCTCAGAAGAGACTCAGGGCTGAGGAAGTGGAGAGAAGCAGATCCGTATGCTTCAAGGAGGAGGAATGCTATTGACTACAGGTTCCACACTAAGGACCAACAGGACTTCTATGAGACAGTTTTGTTGGACAAGAAGCCCATTGTTTGTGACATGAGATGGGTCGACTGGACCTACATGAAAGAAAATGAGGAACACTACCCTGGAGTGTATGACAGCTTCATAGCTTGTGGAGTAGCTGACTTTGTTGGGCAGAAGCTCACAAAGTGGAATGAGGAGCTTATAATGCAGTTCTACTCCACAACACATTTTTATCCAGATGGGAGGATCACATGGATGTCTGAGGGTACAAGGTACCAATCTACAGTTGCTGAGTGGGCACAGCTCATTAATGCCCCAGAGGAGCATGATGATGACTTGGACATATATGCCAAGAATAAGATGGACCATAACTCAATGTCAAACATGTACAAGGAAATTCCAAATGAAGCTCTTGAAACTTTCAAGTTTGGCTCAGTACATTACCTTCTGTCAGGGCTGCCAACCATCAATTGGATTTTGAGGCACACTCTCTTGCCCAAGTCAGGTGATCACAAGATGATCAGAGGCCATGCAATCAACTTGCTACATATCTTTGATGTGCCACAGAAGTTCAAGGTGATGAGCCTCATGGTAGAGACCATTAAGAGGACAGCAGCTGATCAGAAGAGGAGTTGTGGTTATGCCCCACAAATTCAGGAGCTCATCAACTCCAAGATGGGCACAGGCATATACTTATTGGACAAGGAACACCTGCCCATCCATCCAGATTTTGAGGACAATCAAGTTGTGATGACTGAGAATGAACCATCGTCTGCACAAGCACAAGCAAAGAAGGAGAAGGCGAGGAAGGAGAAAGCTGCCAAGATGCCAACTCAAGAGAAGGCATCTGAATATTTCTTGAAAACCAAACAAGAGCAGCTTGGTTACCTGATTGCATCCACCCTGCGGATTGAGAAAATACTAGCCACCCTAACTCAGAACCAGGCAAGCCTAGAGAGAATCATGGAACAAAAGTTCTATGACTTGGATGTCAAGGTGACAGAGATTCAGACTGCAGTGGAGCAGCTCCAAGATGATATGCAGGAGAGGAAAGGGAAGACAACCACTGATGCCTTTGCCAGAGTGCCACGAGGTCCGAGGTCGTCTGCAGTGCTAGTTCCTGACACAAGAGCAACTGCCTTAGCTCCAGCCGTAGCACCAACCCAACCTGCTCCAGCGTCTACTTCAGCTCCAACTCCAGCGTCTACTTCAGCGTCTACAGAAGCCTTCGTCCTTGGAGTGATCCGGACTCCACCACCACCTGAAGATCAAGCCTGAGCGTCGATCTAGCACTATGCATTTTCTAGGAACTTTTTGGTAACTTGTTGCCAAAGGGGGAGAAAATGTATAGATCATAGGCTTCGAGAGAGAGAGAGTGTTGCTTTTTTCTCTCTTGCTTTATTTGGTGGTTTTTCGAACTTTGTTTGCTTTTGAGTGCTTGAGATACTATGTCATTGCTTGTGAGACATTGATGATCATGTGTTTGATCATAAGCTACACTTAATGCTTGCTTAATGCTATTATCTTATCTATCTTATGTGATCATTCACTATTCTTGGTGATGAGTGCATGTATTTCATTCTTATCATTTTAAGCGCTCCACCAAGATGTATGTGACATGGAAGAGTAACCCATGACTCTAACTCCTTGTGCATTTGCAGTCCAAAGCAAATTTTAAATATGCACAAATTTAGGGGGAGCTCTTACTTGTCACATACTTCTCAAAGCGACGATATATTTCATGCTTATTATCATTTGTCAAAGCTTTGATCTATATGTTGTCATCAATTACCAAAAAGGGGGAGACTGAAAGTGCAACTATCCCTAGGTGGTTTTGGTAATTCATAACAACATATAGCTCATTGAGCTAATGCTCTTCCAAGATGATTATTTCAGGAAAGCTCAATGATTGGCATGGTATGGATGTGAAAGTGGAACCCTCAAAATGCTAAGGACAAAGGATTGGCTCAAGCTCAAAAGCTCAAGACTCTTCATTTTATATTTTAGTGATCCAAGATCACATTGAGTCTTTAGGAAAAGCCAATACTACCAAGGAGGGATGAGGTGTTGCTTAATGAGCCTCTTGCTTCATGTGCTTAGTGATATCCTCCAAAACCCTCAACTACTTTCCCATATCCACTTATGACCTAAACCCTAAGCCAAACTCGGTCATACCAATTCTTTCTATCCGGTGCCACCGAGTTTCACTTGTCATAAGCCACTGCCAAACCCTAGCAATTCGGTTCTACCGATAGGGATCTCGGTCTCACCGAGATGGGATTGCAAACTCTCTGTTTCCCTTTCGTAACTTTTCGGTCTCACCGAAAGAGCGAATCGGTCCCACCGAGATTGCAATGTAAATTCAGTGTCCCCTTTTTGTAACTTTTCGGTCTCACCGAAAGAGCAAATCGGTCCCACCGAGTTTGCCTGACCAACTCTCTGGTTAGCTAATTACCAAAATCGGTCTCACCGAGTTTGTGTAATCGGTCTCACCGAGATTATGTTATGCCCAAACCCTAACCATATCGGTCCTACCGAGTTGCATGTCAGTCCCACCGAAAATCTCTAACGTTCACTAGGTTTACCTTTTCGGTCCGACCGAGTTTGTTGATTTGGTCCCACCGAGATTGGAAAACTATGTGTAATGGTTGGATTTTGTGTGGAGGCTATATATACCCCTCCACCTCCTCTTCATTCGTGCAGAGAGCCATCAGAACACATACACAACTCCAACTCATATGTTCTGAGAGAGAACCACCTACTCATGTGTTGAGACCAAGATATTCCATTCCTACCATATGAATCTTCATCTCTAGCCTTCCCAAGTTGCTTTCCACTCAAATCTTCTTTCCACCAAATCCAAATCCTATGAGAGAGAGTTGAGTGTTGGGGAGACTATCATTTGAAGCACAAGAGCAAGGAGTTCATTACCTACACACCATTTGTTACTTCTTGGAGAGTGGTGTCTCCTAGATTGGCTAGGTGTCACTTGGGAGCCTCCGACAAGATTGTGGAGTTGAACCAAGGAGTTTGTAAGGGCAAGGAGATCGCCTACTTCGTGAAGATCTACCGCTAGTGAGGCAAGTCCTTTGTGGGCGATGGCCATGGTGGGATAGACAAGGTTGCTACTTCGTGGACCCTTTATGGGTGGTTGCTTCTTCGTGGACCCTTCATGGGTGGAGCCCTTCATGTACTCGCGCAACCGTTACCCTTTGTGGGTGGAGCCCTTCGTGGACTTGCGCAACCGTTACCCTTCGTGGGTTGAAGTCTCCATCAACGTGGATGTAGGATAGCACCACCTATCCGAACCACGGGAAAAACATCCGTGTCTCCAATTGCGTTTGAATTCTCCAAACCCTTCCCTTTACATTCTTGCAAGTTGCATGCTTTACTTTCCGCTGCCAATATACTCTTTGCATGCTTGCTTGAATTGTGTGATGATTGCTTGACTTGTCCTACAATAGCTAAAATCTGCCAAGAACTAAAATTGGGAAAAGGTTAAGTTTTTATTTGGTCAAGTAGTCTAATCACCCCCCTCTAGACATACTTTCGATCCTACAGCGATCGAGCGAGAGCCGGAGCAGTAGCAGCAGCGTGAGCGAGCGAGCAAGAGCCGGAGCAGCAGCAGCAGATCCGGCTGGTATGGACACCGCCGCCAAAGGGGCCTCGCACTGGGGGAGAGCCGCCGTGGAGATGTCGCCCGCGGCGCCGGCTTCAAGGTAGCCGCTCCATGGGGGTGCGGGATGGAGCACCGTCGGCGCCGGGAGGTCGAGTTAAGGAGAAGGTGCGATGCGATGAGTGTACAACCTCTTTGGTGGCGCCGAGGAGGCCTCGGCTTCGTCCGAGGAGTCGGTGAGGATGTTGTGGTTCCGGTGGAGCAGGTTAAGGCGGCGCTGTGGGGATGGAGCAGCCGCAATAGACGAGGCGATCGTTGGAGCAGCTCCTTGGAGGTGGAGGACGGGGCGGCTGAACCGGTGGGACGGCGAGATGGACGACGGATCCTCATCTGGGGAGGTGGACAAGGTACGTCGAGCTATTGCGGTGGACGATGTCGTCGGGGAAGAGGCTCCTGCTAGGCAGCGGTCACGTGGCGGACAGAGGAGGGTGGGGTTTCGCAGCTGGAGCGGAGAGGTTATGGCGGCCTGGGATTTCGAATGGCGAAAAGGGGGCGATGGGAGGGGGTGAAGCATGACATAGGTACGCGCTTGTCCAAAATGTAGGGTGTGTTACAAAAGTACCCCCCCACCGGTTTGAACTAGCGGCCCTTTCGGCTCAGGGTTAGAAGGGGGATTTCGCATGTCGGGATTTGGCAGCTGGAGGGAGTTTTCGCGCGCGTTGTAATTTCAGATAGCAAGGAGCGGGTTGTGAAGGCGCCAGTTTTGGGAGCACGATATCTGAATTTTTGGGATATAACAAGACGCGGGTTGAATTTTAGGGACAAACCTAACGTGCGGTAATATTGTACTTGTACGTACCAAATCAATTCGCACTTCCCTCAACCAAAAAGAAAACGAAAAAAATAAAACTATTCGCACCACACAAAGAGAGAGTCTTGCCCCGTTTTACTATACAAATGCTATTCAAAGCTACTCCCTCCTTCCATCTATATAGGGCCTAATGCGTTTTTCGATGCTAACTTTGACCAAATATTAGAGCAATGATATGTGACATGCAACTTACACAAAGCACACCGTTAAATTCGTCTGTGAAAGGTTCTTTCAATGATATAATTTTCACATTGTGCATGTCGTGTACTATTAATCTTGTCAATAGTCAAAGGTGGTCTTAAAAATCTCATTACGCCCTATATAGATGGAAGGAGGGAGTATGAATCCATGTTATGTCCGATTAAATTTTTTTGCTTGCTGTATAATGCATGTAACCTACTCATACCAACATTTTAGTGCATTCCAAATGTCTTTACTACCGCTGCAATTCGAACTAAATTTGAATACCTTTCTCTATTTCAATAAGAATCTACAATCATGATTGTGGCCAACTTCAACCATCATAGTTTCCTTGCTATCCGCAAGATATAAATCGGATGGCCTATAATGCAGGATGGCAGGCACACCATCATCAACAACTCCGTTTTTTATAAGAGTAGAGATAAAATATATTAAATGTAGTATAACATGTTCATAACCACACCATGTGTATCACCGTTATATATATTCACACATGCGTCGGTTTGAAACACTTTGATAAATTCTTCAAATATCCGAATTCGCTTTTTATAATGAAGTATATATGATCTCTATTCGTCTTTTACACCCACACAACCCTCTTATTTTTGTAGCTAGCGCTAACTTTCTCTTGTGCATGCACATGCCCACATCCCTCTCACCCTCCCTCAGCATTCTCTAGCTCCATCGCGCAAATTCGTCTTTTCACTTTAGGTCATTAACCCACGGTGTGTGTAGGCCCCCCAGCTCCTTTACGGCACACATCGATCGATATGCCTCTCTAGCCAGGTGTGCCTAGCACAAACACAAGCTTCCCCTCTTCTCTTGTCACCGTCCATGCCTCACTCCCACCACTCTTTTCATCGTTCTCGTACTCGCACACTCCCCCCCTCGATATAGTATGCCTCTCATACCACCTCCTACATGCATCCCTCTCTCTCTATCCTTCTCCTCGTGCCTCATTTGCTTCTAACACACACATGCATGTATACCGATCGATCTCCCAACATATACCTAGATCGACTTTAACTACCCCCCCCATCGATCGACGTACCTCACAAGTTATGTCTCTCCTTTCTCTAACAAAGGGCGATTGATCTTCCTATGTAGTTACGTCTGCTTACCACAGCCACATCGTCCCCCCTCATCATTCGTGCATGCCTCCTGACCCGTCTCTCACACGCACGTGCACAGACAACAAGCAGCCATCTCCTCTCTTATTAATATTGTGGGCTTGCCCTCCGTTTGTCTAGCAAGCCTATCCCACCATTTGTTAGAAGCAACTCCACTACCACCCCCCTCCAACACTCTAGTGTTGTCTCTCTCCCAACCTTATTCCTCTCCTGCACATATGCATGGATGCCGATCGATCTCCCTTAATACATGAGGCAGATCAATCTCCTTAATACATGAGGTAGGCCTCTCTCCTCCTCCACACATATACCAGCCATTGTACCTCTATAGTTAATTGGGCCTCCCTCTTCCCCCACCACACACCGATAGTCGAGCGCTGCAGGTAGGTATCCATGCCACAGAGACAAACTGCACATGTCCCATCTCATGTTCCAGTAAGCCAGCCACTCTATATCTTTGACGTGGGCACACACAAATTCGATGGCACTCTTTATCGATCGCGCGCGCATACACACACACATCATCCCTCTCTTTGATTCTATGGACACCTCAAGATGCATTTGTATGAGTAGTTTATCTTGTGAGAGAAAAGGTTGAATGAGGGAAGGCCTTATTTGCGAACATGGAGAGACGTGTGGGTATATTTTTGCAAAATTTCCATAGTTTCTTTCCTATCCGTTAGATATAAATCTGACGGCTTATATTGCAGGATGGCACGCACACCATCATCACCAACTCTGTTTTCTACTCCCTCCGTCCGAAAATACTTGTCATCAAAATGGATAAAAAGAGATGTATCTAAAACTAAAATACATCTAGATACATTTCCTTTTATCCATTTTGATAACAAGTATTTCCGAACGGAGGGAGTATTTGTCTTTTTAGAGATTTCAACAAGTGACTATGACTGGACCTTACCAACATACTCAAAAAAGTAGTCCATAATTTTGATGTTACCCTCTTTTCTTGGTGGTGCGGTGCCATCTGGATACCTCATAAATAAATAAAGTACTACATGATACTAATATATGATACATGGCGCATGAGTACTAAGTATTATTAATACAGTTTTGCTAGAACTCATCTAGATGAGATATAATTTGGTCTCATTCATCTTTTATAGCCATTGGATGTGATGCTATATAAGATGCGTGTGTGCTGACGTGGGTTGTATTTGTTCTTGTGCAACGAATTGACCACTGCATGTCATGTTTGATAGTCTCAAGTCATTAAAAGCATACAAGCCCCACATCTCTTCTTGGTTGATTCCTCTATTTATGTCAAAAAATAAGAAACAACGTGAGAGTTAATGCACCACGCCTATGTGTTTACTATTTGGTTTTCGTAAGATGACTTAATACTCACCTAGACAGAGGGAGTATTCGATTTGTCAGCGGGCGGCGCAGTTCCCGATACGGCTTTAATGCAGACGAGGGAGGGAGTAGCGGTTCCCGATATGTTGAACGGCCAACGCATCCACCTTCAACTAATGCATGAGGGAAGTAATGGGAGGAGGTCCAGGAAAAGAGGCTGCACGATGTGAATGCAACGCAGTTTGCCCTCATTGCCCTCATATAAAGGCGCCCCTCCATTCCAATGCATCTACCACATCGTACGCACCTAAGCACTTGCCTAAGCACCTACACTAAGCGCAAAAGAGCTCACTCCAGACCCATGGCGGCAATGCTCGTGAGCGGCCAGCGGCTGCGCCAGATGGTCCACGACGCCAGCCTGCGGCATGGCGCCGAGGATCGTCTCCAGACGGTGTTTGAGACCGGCTAGTGGATGGCCGCCTTCAACGCAAACTACGACTCTCAGTTGGACCAGATGATCGTTGCCACCAGCAACAAGTTCACCGTCCTCAAGAAGCTCGCGGACGACATCGCCGTACTCCTCCAGCCCGCGTGCCCGGGCTCCTCATTGCCTGCCACCCTAATCGGCCTCCATGGCCGGAACCTCTTTCAAGCACTGGTGGTCCTGCGACTGCCCGCCGACGCCACAAAGAATGTCCACCTGGAGGTCGCGCTCGCCACGAGACGCCACGCCCTGCAAGAATTCGTCGACCTACACATCCACATGTATGAGGAAATCGTGTACATAGGTATCTACAGGGCTAGTGAGGATGCTACGACGTTGGCCTTCCTCAACCGGCTGGAAGCCTTGGATGCCTTTGCTGAGAAGCACCTCGACCTCGCCATAAAAGCCGCCGGTCAGTGGCCCGGTGAACTAAGTTGAGGAGGAGGAGGTCGTACGTTCGTGGATCCATCTTTCTTCTTGCCTTCTGTAACCACCACTGCGATCGCATCATTGTGGCCTTAATTCTTATTGTGCTGTGCATTCTCGTTCCAGTCAATACCGACATGTGCGATCCCTTTGCTTAATTATATGCATCACTGTAACTAGTACTCCATCCGTAAATTTATAAGTTGTGCTTACCTTTTCCATCAACTTCGTGCAATGCGCGGGTATCTTGCTAGAAACACTAGGATATGTCTATATATTCCGTATGTGATAGTCCAATTGAAATCTCAAAAAAGACAAATATTTAGGTACGGAGGGAGTAATATATTAGGAGTATATCAAAACAATAGTGATTTCTTTCAAGTTTGTGAACAAATACTACTATTCTACTACTTTGGATCCGTCGCAACGCACGGGCACATTGCTGGTAAAAGGAAAAGGCCTATCGCGTTCGCGTCGCACCCCCACACGCCCAGGAATCGGGAGTACAACACGGCCCGTCCAGCACGACACATAGCTTAGGGAAGGCGTGTTGCCTAGCATTTTCACTTTCATGTGGGACCGCCGTTGAGCAAACCGACACCCCGCCCATCGTCGGGTTGGAAAACAGAAATGAGGGGAAGATCTAGCTGTAGCACGGAAGCCAAGAAATTTGGTGTCAGACGGGGCTCGTTGATAGAGTAGGAGCATTCCGTACTAGTACTACTCCTACTAGTACCAAGTTTGTACTCCTAATACTATATTACTAGTACTACCACTATACAACTAGTAGGTACGTGCACGACACAACATCGTAGGAACAAAAAACGGGAAGATCTTGTTTTGGGTGATTTATCTTTTTTTCAATCAACATAGTATGAATAATATGATGTGGGGGGCACCCATGAAGCTTATGTGGCTTGGATGCATGGCTACAGAAGGTTGGAGAAAAATAAATAGATAATGTGTTTAGAGTGCACTCCACTAAATAGATATATATACTTTGGATCCATTGCAACGGACCGACACATCGATATCTATACCCCCTATATAGTGTGTGAAAAACTTTGAAAGTTGGTTGTTGGATGAAGCCAATCCGACGGTACAAAGATGGCAAATCCGAGCACTACTTGCCGTTGGATATCATCCACCAGATTCTGCCACATGTATAATCTAGAAGACTCCATGGTTGAACTTAATTCATGACTAAGGGCCTTGAGGGAGTCCTGGATAAGGGGTGTTCGGATAGCCGGACTATAACTTCAGCCGGACTCCTGGACTATGAAGATACAAGATTGAAGACTTCGTCCCGTGTCCGGAAGGGACTTTCCTTGGCGTGGAAGGCAAGCTTGGCGATGCGGATATGCAGATCTCCTACCATTGTAACCGACTTTGTGTAACACTAACCCTCTCCGGTGTCTATATAAACCGGAGGGTTTTAGTCCGTAGGACAACATACACAACAACAATCATACCATAGGCTAGCTTCTAGGGTTTAGCCTCTCCGATATTGTGGTAGATCTACTCTTGTACTACCCATATCATCAATATTAATCAAGCAGGATGTAGGGTTTTACCTCCATCGAGAGGGCCCGAACCTGGGTAAAACTTCGTGCCCCTTGCCTCCTGTTACCATCCGGCCTAGACGCACAGCTCGGGACCCCCTACCCGAGATCCGCCGGTTTTGACACCGACATTGGTGCTTTCATTGAGAGTTCCTCTGTGTCATCGCCATCAGGAAGGATGCCTCGCCCCGTCTTTAAAGACGGCACCGTTGCTAAGGGGGCTTTGGCTGTCGGCCAAACCTTCTGCGCCGATGATGACCTCTCGAGCCATCAAAAACAATCTTCATGTCAGCTCGGAACTCGCCGAGCAGTTAGATCCAATGGAGCTCTCCTCCATAAACGAGCTCTTGGATCGCATCGCTGCCTTGGGAGTCGCTACGGATTACGACCAGATTGGGCCCAAGCCCGATCTGAGAGAGATTAACTCTCCCCAAGTCACCCATCACGTTGCCGTGGTAGAGGGACAGTGTGGCGACCCCTCATCTATCTTAAGGACTAGCTACGTCCGGATTCCCGATCCCTCCAAGCCGGATACCCGCGGAGGGGAGGATATCACTCAAGACCTGAACTTAGAGTCAGGTGACGGACTGGATTCATTGGACAACATCCAGGAATCCAAATTTTCGAGTTCAGAAATTCCTCGGCCTCTGAGCCTCAGATGGGGTGAGGCTTCGGATTTAATTCCACCCACCCACCCGAACATTAGCGATCTATCCCAAATTAGGCAAGAGCCCGAAGAAACAGTACATCATTACTGGGCCAGATTCCTCCTGGTTATGAACAGGATAAAGGACCGCCGCGAGGAAAACGCGATTTCATTCTTCTGCAATAATTGCACGGACAAGGGAATCCTCAACGCCATAAGTCGCCGTGATATTACACGCTTCGCTGACTTGGCGTCCATAGTACGAAAGTACTATGTGATGGAAAGCGCCTGGAAAACCAAAATAAAATTCTGGGACAATCCGGCCCTGAATGCAAACCCAGTCCGAAATAAAAGGGTGCATCATCGCCAGACACCCGGGCCAAACACCAAAAAGCAAAAACCCTCTATAGGGCATGGAATCGTATTGGAAGGATGGCTTAATGGACCCTGTAAAATTCACAGTACAGAGGACGCCACACCAACTCACAACCTTAGAGCATGTTGGATACTCCGGCAGGTGGCCAAAATTGGTGAAGATCTCCTAATTCCGGAGGCCACAGAAAGCCACCCCAGAGACACCAATACGGTATTAACAGTCTTCAAGACTTTCGCATCAAATAACATGCGAAAAAGGACACTCCGTAGCCTTGCCGAAATCTACCAAGTGGCAACAATAAACCCATGGAGTGACACGGCTATTACCTTTAACGCAAGTGATGAACCTAAATTCCGAACAGCCCGAGTACCAGCTGCATTGGTCCTCAGTCCAATAGTGGACGGCTTTCGTCTAGGTACTCATGGACGGTGGCAGCGGATTGAACCTCATTTACGAGGAAACCCTTCAAAAAATGGAAATAGACTAGAACCGCATCGAGCGAAGCAGCACAACCTTCAGAGGAATAATCCCCAGTCGGGAAGCGCGCTGTACAGGAAAAATCACACTAGATGTGGTGTTCGGCACGCCGGATAATTACAGGTCCGAAGAGGTCATGTTCCATGTGGCTCCGTTCAGCAGCGGTTATCACGCTCTGCTAGGGCGGGAAGCGTTTACAATCTTCCAAGCAATACCCCATTACGGGTACATGAAGCTCAAGATGCCCGGGCCCAACGGGATCATCACTCTCGCTAGTGATCCGGACATAGCACCCTGCGCCGAAAACAAGACAACCGCACTGGCCCTTGAGGAACTATCCGAAGCCCTAGCGGCTGAGGAACTGACTGCGATGCGCTCCACGGTGAATAGAGACGACGTGGTACTCGACAAAAGATCCAAGTCCACCTCCTTTAAACCGGCGGACGAAATAGTCAAATTCTAGGTCCATCCAACGGACCCAAATAAAACAGCTTCCATCAGGGCACATTTAAACCCTGATGTAGATGCCGCACTGCGAGAGTTCCTACGAGAGAACTGGGACATTTTCGCCTGGCACCCTTCAGACATGCCAGGAATCCCATGCAGGCTGGCCGAGCACAGCTTAAATATCCTAAAAGAATTCAAACATGTCAAGCAAGCTCTTCGGCGTTTTTCCGAACCTAAGAGACAGGCCATGGGAGAGGAGCTAGCAAAGCTATTGGAGGCCGGATTCATCAGAGATATAAAACATCCGGACTGGCTAGCAAACCTGGTGATGGTACCAAAGAAGGACAAATCCTGGCGCCTGTGCGTTGATTTTAAAGACCTTAACAAGTCTTGCCCAAAGGATCCCTTCCCCCTCCCCCGCATCGATCAAATTATCGATGCTACCGCAGGACACGACTCGTTGTGTTTCCTCGACGCATATTCCGGCTACCATCAAATCAAGATGGCAGAATCAGACCAAGCCGCAACGGCATTTATCACACCATACGGCCCATTCTGCTTCAACACAATGCCCATCAGGCTCAAAAACGCTGGCGCAACATATCAGCGCATGATTCAGACATGTCTGGCAAACCGGATTGGCAAAACGGTGGAGGCATATGTAGATGATGTGGTCGTCAAAACAAGACATGTCGAATCTCTAGTAGACGACTTGAGGCTCACATTCGATAACCTCCAAACATACGACATCAAGCTCAACCCAGAAAAATGCGTTTTCGGCGTCCCAGCCGGAAAGCTCTTGGGCTTCATTGTATCCGGTAGAGGAATTGAAGCAAATCCAGCCAAGGTCCGAGCTCTGTCACAATTGGATATCCCAAAGGACCTCAAACAAATACAAAAATTAACCGGATGTGTGGCGGCTCTAAGCCGCTTTATCTCCCGCTTGGGAGAAAAGGCCCTACCCCTTTACCGCCTCCTTCGGCGCACCGAACACTTCGAATGGACGGATGCAGCCACGGCCGGACTCGACGAAATAAAAGCCATACTGGCAACAAACCCAGTCCTGGCCGTGCCAAACATTGGTGAACCAATGCTATTATACATTGCAGCAACACATCAGGTTGTAAGCGCAGTGCTCGTCGTCGAACGAGAAACGGACGGACACAAATTCCCCCTTCAAAAGCCGGTCTATTATGTGTCCACTGTCCTCACTCCCTGCAAATCACGGTACCCGCATTATCAAAAGATTGCGTACGCGCTATTCATGGCATCCCGGAAGCTACGACACTACTTTCAAGAGTGTTCAATAACAGTAGCCTCGGAAGTACCACTTAACGATATTATAAACAACCGTGACGCAACGGGACGGATTGCAAAATGGGCCATTGAGCTCCTCCCGTTCGACATAACTTATATGCCACGACGAGCCATCAAGTCGCAAGTCTTGGCCGACTTCGTCGCAGAATGGACGGAGGCCGAACTCCCTAAAGAGTACGACACATATTCAAATTGGATCATGCATTTCGACGGCTCCATGATCGGTGAGGCATGAACTAGGTTGTAGAGTACCATTCTAGAGTAACTCCTTGATTATGGCTTCAATTTCATCCGGTGGTGTGAATACCTATAAGGCCTTTGATTCACTGGTTGACTATCGTGAGGTGAATCCGATGGTCACATGGTCTTTTAGGAGGGAGGGTAGTGGGTTCTAAGAACACATCAGAGAAAGAGGACCAAACCTGCTTGAGTCCTCTTCTACATCTTGAGTACTTCCCACTCCAATGGATCTAGTTTTTAGAATAGCTTTGATCCGGCCATGTAGAGCACTCATAGAGGTCCGGCTTCACGTCAGTAATCTACCACACCCATGCTAGAATTCAGTAGAGTCCCCACTCGCCAACCGTGATGTCTTGGTTGAGAGGCCCCACCTACCCATCTTCCCACAGTTTCACTGAGGTAGTACCATCCCCAATTCGCCACTTCTTGTGTTGATGTACTAAGAAATTGGTTGAGGCAATCGACTTCAATCAGAGGAAGCACTTGTGCACATCAACTTAGGATATCCCCTCCGTTCTACACCAGATTATGCACTCACCTCTGGTATAATATAGGAAAGGAAGACGCCCTTTCAGTGCACGCCAAAGCAGCTTTGCCTAGAAGGCTTCGAAATACACTACTAGGTCCCTCATTCTCAGTCGGCCTTCACAAAGCGGTTTGCACACCTTGGACCAGCTGGACAGATGTTCCGGCCTTTCTCCTATTAAATGCATCTGCCACCTTATTTTCCATTTTACCCCTAATATTCCACCTTTGAAAGTCAAAACTCACACTTGCTCATCTTGGCATGTAGCTGATTCCGCAGAAAAAGTGTTAGCTGCAAGTGCTGTTGATGCTCCTTCAGTGTTTTACTGTCAAGAAGTATATCATCAAACCAACACAAATCTTCTGGGCTTGAACACATCATTCATGAGTGCTTGAAACGTTGCAGGAGCATTTGTAAGCCCGCATCACATTGAATTCATAGTTACAGGGTTCTGAATGAAGTTTTGGGCTTGTCTTCCTCTCTCATCCTGATCTGATGATAGCCAGATCCTAAGTCAATCTTGCTGTAATATTTAGCACCACTCATCCAATAGGGCATCTATGTGCCGGAATTGGGTATTTCTTCTTTACTGTACTAGCATTCAGCTGCCTGGTTTTAATGCACATCCTCCATGTCCCATCCTTCTTCTTCACTAACAGCACAGGTGAAGCAAAGGGGCTAGTAGAGGATTGTATCAGTGAATTCTTCAGCAATTCCTCAATTCTCAATCTCAGCCTTTTGCAGATGTGAGTATCCGTATGGCTTCAGATGTTTGGGCTCAGTACCTTCGGGGGTATATAGTGATCATGGATTCTTTTTTTGTAAGGACTTAGGTTCTTGAAACACCTACTCTTAAGAGTTCAGTAGGGTTGAAATTGGATCAGAGATCAGAGATGTTAGGTTTACTGAGTTGACCATGCACCATTGAGCCATCATGCAGAACTAAGCTTGTTCTGATTTAGTAGCAATCAGCTCTTCTCCTTCCACCTGGTACAGCTTTCCTCCTCCCCTCTTGATTCCTTCCAGCACCACTTATACACTGCGGAAAGGGTTTTGACCAGCTAGTCAGATTGCCCCATTACGGGTGTGTTACGCCAGAAAGTTCCTCAATCCTGTGCCTGTTCCCGAGCGAGTCAGTCCCATTTCGATGACGAATGACACGATGTGTGCCTCCATAGAGCTTCCCATTTGACATTTCTCCATCGCGAGAGATTCTCTCCAGCCACAGGTTCCCCAGTGGTACGTCCGGGGTCGGTTCAATCAGTGCGCTATCAGTCCAGTACCATTAGCTCTCCAAGGGTCGCAATCCATTCTTTCCGGGCAAGCCAGTTCAGTTCCTTTCTGGTAGCAAGAGATCCCATATCAGATTAAGTAAAGGGATTACCTAGCTAGCGCATATCAAAGAGTTGGAGACTTCCTGCCACTATAGAAAAAGCCGTTGATGGATCAATTTCTGTAGGTGGGTCTCAACTCGGATCGAGACATTCGGATTTGCCGATGAAGAGTACTGCCTTGGAGGGGTAGGGGTTGTAGGGGAAGAACCAACCTTTTGTAGGTAGCAAAACATCTCACTCAGTAACTAAATTAGAGTTCGATCTTTTACGTTTGTGTTGTCTTTTTGCATTTTTGTTTCGATCCGACATCAGATCTGAGTTATTGTTCACTGACTATATCTTAGACCATTGCGATCTCTTTCTTTCACTTGGTTTTTCTTCCTTCCCTTCGGTACTCCTTAACTCGGAGATACTCCTTCGGTACTACTTGGCTACTACTTGAACAGATGGGTTTAGTCCCTTCCTTCGGGCAACGTTTTCTCCGGGTACCACCGGCTTACCACCGGGTTGAAAGAAATCCCTTACTATTAGGACATAGTGTTCGGTACGACTTAAGGCTACTGGATTGACTTTCTTTAATGTTGCATCTGCTTTCAACTATTTCATAGCCTCCCGTCCCGAGCAAACGTCGAGAGCAGGGGCCAAAAAGTAAATCCATAGAGTTGGGGACTAAAGAGACTCTTTTTTTACAGCCAACCATGAAGAGAAGAGAGTCTCAGAGTAGATTCGGTAATGTTGAGTCGATCTAGTATGGAAAATTCCTCGCTGTGCGCTCGCCTTTTGCCTGCTTCTGCTTCATCTGCAGATCGGATTCCTTCCCCAGAGTTCTTACTTATAGGCTTTATAGCCAAGCAATAGAATAGCTGCTTCTTCTAAAGCGGATTAGAGTGCGATGACCAAAGCTACGGAGCGGCCTCTACCGCTTTCCCTACTGTTCTGGTTGAACTAGGGCTTTGGCTGAGCGACCACCTTCTTCCAGTATTCTTAGCTTACTGTCTGCTTCCTACCTGATCGGTGCTGACTGACTGTTCTTTCTTGTCTTGGGCCTGCTCTAGTTTTGGTGCTGCTAACTAAGGGTCGAATTTCGTGACTTGATGAAGAGGAAGCCGAGTATCTTTGGTCTTGAAGAGTCAGGCCAATCCAACCGCTTGCTCCTGCCCAACTCAGTCTCAGTCGTACCATAATGCGCCTGGACTCAACACTTTTCTTGCTCCAAGATCACCCTCTAGCCCTCATGTAAAATAGATGACAGAATTGTAAACAATCATAGAATGATTTAAGCTGAGGAACATAGAGGTCTCTCCCACAATTTTTGTCATATACCTCTGGAATAGTGTTGAAATCACACGCCACTAAGCAGTTTTTTAAACCAAGTGGTTTATCTTAGTGTGCTAGCCGCTGCTTCATTTCGTATAGCGATAACGCTTTCTCTTTCTTAGCGCTCCACCCTGCGGAGAACTCTGGTTGCGCTTTGGTTGGCTTTCTCTTTTTTTCGATTTTCTCTGACTTGACTCAGCTTGACCTACTTGACTCAGCGGTTAGAGTATCGCTTTCATACGGCGAGAGTCATTGGTTCAAATCCAATAGTAGGTAAAGCCGGCCGAAACCCCCGCTTTTGCCAGCATGACAGCAAGCACAGACTGGCATCAAGGAGTAGAATGACCAAAGCATCGGTTGCTTCCACTTGTTTGTTGCCTTCTTCGACCGACAGACAAGGTACCCCCCTCTTTTTCTCTTGCGAACCTACGTTGAGCTTGGGACAACCTGCGACTGGCATAGGATATTTCAAAAGCGCCAGGATCCATCCTTCTTACGAACCAAGAGCACTGGAGAAGTGAAGGGGCTTGTGCTGCAACGAATAATGCCATTGTTCATCATCTCACAAATTTGCTCTCAATCTCTGTTTTCTGGTGGGGTGCATATCTATATGGCCGGACATTGACTAGCACTGCACCTAGCACCAACGGAATTTGGTGGTCACAGGCACGACGAGGGGGTAATTCCTTTGGCTCCCGGAACAAAGCATCAAACTCCTGTAGCAGTTCTTGAACAGCTGGAGGTGTCTGCTCTGCAGGATCAGCATCCAGAGTAATTGCTTGCAGATCATGCTCCTGGTGAATCTGACGCACTTGCACACACTGGCTAACAGCACCCCATTTCCGCAATCCTTGCAGCTTACGGACAGAGATTGGACGGCAGGAAGGATTATCTTGAATGCCATTGAGAGTGATGCGGCGCCCTTTGTGCGTGAATTTCATACGACGATGACGCCAATGTACCCACATCGGGCTATGGTCTTCGAACCGCTCTTGCCCTCCCCTTTCACTTCCATAGTGGTCTTCTTTGGCCGGCCCACTCATTTCACTCTCAAGCTCTCTGAGAAGAGAGAATCCGATTCAAGATGTTTCGAATTCAGCCTTTCCTTCATGTTCGTGCTTTAAGTCAGTTCGTACTTTTCAGTATATAAGAGAATGACTGAACTCGCGTTGAAAGCTACTAAACAACGGCTGACAGAGACTCATAAGAGGGAGAGCGGTAGCAAAAATGAGATCTTTCGTCTAGACAGAAGAGAGATCCTTTCCTTCCTTTCTATAGGAAATGACTGATGTTGCTAAGTCACCTTCCGCTGCTCTTGCGTCATCCCTTTTCCAATTCTTTTTGTATGGCTCGGTTGCATCCGATTGATCGATCCCTAGTCACTGATTACATGCATGAGTTCTTTGATTCACTACTGACTTCTTCTGTGGAGCCGAGTTCGCCGACTGAGACTACTTGAAAAGAATTTTCGACCAACCGATCTCACGACGATGAGTCACCCACATACTTAACAAAAAATGCAAATAGAAGAGCAAGTAAATCAAGCTCAACTACAACTCACTCTGATCAAATAGCACTCAGGTATAGGATTTCCAGCGGAAAGGTAGCCTTGCTCGCTTCTTTACCCTTGTACGCACAAATCTAGCTCATAGCAGCACTTTCGAGTTCGGTTACTTAAGTACAGAGATTGGAACAACTTAGCACGGGAAGTCCCATATCTTGTCTTAGCCTCGCCTCACCTATTTCCTCATAACGAGATCAGAATGAAATAGAATGGAATCTCAAGTCTTAGCTAGATCAGGGCTACCACGTTCCCTCAGACGAAAAAGAAAAGAATACTAGACCTGTTGGACTCGCAAAGTAGGATCAGGCTTTTTCTACTAGAAACAGAGGAGAGAGAAAACTAAGTCAAAGGGGGAAGAGCTGTTTATGAGCATTTTAGGGCCGGTTGACAACATCCAATGTCTCCCACGAGGGTGCCTAAAACTCCAGTTTTTCTAGGCAGAGGTAGGTATATATATATTTAACACATTTTAGTTTGTAGGAAGATTCCCCGCTCTGAATTTTTTTCTATTTGGAGCTTCTTCCAAAGAGGTTGGGATTCTAGTTTCAATTGGATGTGTCCCGGTAAGATCGTTAACAACTGATATACTGCCTGAGACAGGGCATGCTCTCCCCTCTGCGTATCGAGAGAAAGAAACAACTTCTTGATTCCAGTTTCTTTCATTTATACCTAAGATATCCACGCTAAAGATGAAAACTTTTGCAGTTCATATCAGCCTGAATGAGGAAGTAGAGTCAGTTTCGTCCATAAACTGGGCCGAAGATCTGACAGAGGTTGACTTGCTGGCTTGTGAGTTGCCAGCTCCGTAGTTGATTGCTAACCATAGGATAGTGACAGCCAATATTCCTATTCCTGCTTGTGTGCTTGTTTGCTATTCTTCCTGTTCCTGTTACGAGACGACCTCGGCTCAAGCTGACCCCACACCGAAAGTCGTCAAGCAGTCTTGGGCTCCATCAATCAGTGAGGAGGAAACCAAAACCTGTTGGAGTTCCCCGCCATCACCTCGCCTAGATCCAGGGGTTCATACCCTCCTGTAGCAGAGATGTAAGTCGCAAAGGCTACTTGCCTGCCGAGGGGGGAGAACTACCTAGTATCAAATTCACAAAGCAGCACATTTAGTAGTTGACATCTTTCTTTCTCGTTTTCATCGGAAAGGAGAGTTTTCACGTTAAGCAAGAAGAGCTACAAGTTGGAGGGCTATTTCACCGACCGTCACTTCTCCTTTGTATCTGCCGAAGACGCAAGTAGCCCAACGACAGGCTTGTGTGGAGTTGAATGACAACACGCAGAGGTCTTTTGGCGAAACTGGGGGCTCTTTGTCTAAAGGAAGGGCAAAGTCAACAGGCCAATCCCAGTTTCAGAATTGGAAGAAGCAGTAGGAGGTTCACCATCAGAAAGGCATGGGACAACAAACTCTCTTAAAGCTTTCTTCGAATAAGTCTTTCGCTTGACTTGGCTCAACGACTTTAGTTCAGTAAATGCTTTCGTATGAAGCTTGAGTCAAGTCTAGTCTCATGCAGTGAAGATCGTCAAGCAATCATTGCTCGTCTCTCCGAAACCTATTGATAAGGAACACGTTCAAGTGTATGGAATAATCAAACCTTTCACATATTTGTTAACATAGCGTTGGACGATTGATTCCTATCTTTCTCCATGGCCTGCTTCCCATAACTGGCCTTACTAAAACTTACGAAATGCTAATTTGACCTAAATTTCCGGTTAACTGCTGACTTTCTTTGCTAGCTCACCCGAAACTCTGTCTTCAGGAGGAAAGCTTGCTTGAGTACCTTACTTGAAAACAAACTGCTTGAGCTGTAACCGAAACAGAAAGGTTTGATGAGTCGCTGCTTGCTCTCTAACTGCTCTTACCACTTCTTCTTCTTGACCTCTGCTCACTGCTGCCAATGCTGTGACTGCCGCCCCTATCTCTAAAGTTGCGGATTACAGCTCCTGATTCAAGCAGTTTTTTTTCTGAAGTATGAGTCTTGTTTGTGACATTCAATTCCAGAATGAACATTCAAAGGAAAAGTAGTATGGGACGTTGCTTGCTATTACTGACTGCGGCTGCCGACCGAAGAACTGAAGATCTTCAATCTATGTTTGAGTGCTCTTGCGAAAGAAAATAATTTCGAATGAAAAAATGACTTCAAAAATAGGATAGGATCGCGGATTCCATATATTTTTATAGAAAGAAAGATATTGTACTCCGCATCTTTACACCGAATCCTTAAAAGCCATTTAATGCCTTCTTGCCTGCCTTCAGTTCATGCCTTCAGGCCGGCCTGCTCTTGCCTATGAATGAGATGCCTACTTCCCATTAAGTCAAAATACCTCATAGACATACATATTTTTAAGAATACTTAGTTAGTTAAAGAGAAAGATGGCTTTTGACAAGTTTTTTAGTCCCCTCGTTCCCGAGCAAGAAAACGGATGCGCTAATGCGCAATGGCTTTCGCGCTAGTTGCTCAATCCGTTGCTTGTTCGGAAGAATCCGCAAATGAATATTCTTTATTTCCTCTCGGACAGGCCCTCTTTTTTCATTCGAATGTACATCTTTTTCGGTAATGATCATCTACAATTGAAAGACTGACGTCTTCCTCTACTCGATCCTTAGTTATACAATCTCCCTCCACCTCAATTTTTATGATCCTCATAGCCTTTTTTATTCGCGTCCTCCCCCTGGATATATTCCTGCCGCGTCCACGTCCTCTGCCTCCAGCAACTAGAGCTGCATCATCTTGTTCATTATTGAGAATAGGCCTCTTCTCACACCGTACCAGTTCTTTTTGCAGTTGAATCTTCCCGTTCTGGCTTATTGAGTGTATAGATTCTTTTTGAAATGCAATCTATTCCCACGTCACTCTTCTCATAACATATCCTGTTCTCCTCACTTTGATTCTGGATTCACCGGTTGATTTAAGACGGGGTTCTATGCTTTCTAGCCCCATTTGACAAAAGTGAGCTTCCCCTGTCTCTTTTGTAGGAATCAGATAGCAATGCTCATTCGTGAATAGCATTTCATGCTTCCGCTACTTCTCGGAGAGATCCATGGAAACTAAAAAAAGAAAAGCGGACAACATTGTTCATACGATAGCCGGAAAAGTAAGTTCTCCCGCCGGCTATTCAAAAAAGAAAGACTTACTTATTCATAAACTTCCTTTTATCGAGCATAATAGCTCTTATACGCTTGTACAGAGGAGTATAAAACAATTTATATATATAGGTGTTTAGTATCCTACAAAAACATTAACATCCAAAGCACCGTAAGCTTGCTTTCTCTCCCGCTGACAGACAAAGAAAAGGTTTTTTTAGACTTTTCTATGGTAGGCCTGCGCTAGTGGAATATCTTTTTTGTTTGTATTCTAGCTTAGCTCTCTCTATTCTTTGCTTAAGCTATCGTGTCATGTAGATGGATGGCATCTCCCTATTCCCACATCCCCGGATATGATTAATGCATGGAAGCTAAGGAACTGGGTCATTCTTCAGCCCAAGATGTAAGCATTTGGACTCCATCCGAATATGGCAGTTGAACTCTTATAATAGGCTTGGCTCTGGAAAATGGGCTTATCTTGGGCAAAAAAACGCAAATAAAGAAGAGCTTCTTGTTTCCAAGCGGAACTCGAATGGGCTGCTAGCAGATTTGTTGGGGATGGCAAGTTAACACCATGGGTAGGCTTGCCTTTCACTCGCTCTGGCACATTTTGGCGGAACGTCAACGTTATATATAGTGGAATTCTAGAGGTAAGTTAATGTTTTCAAAAATCCAAATGGAAAAGGATTTGCAAAAATATGCAGATTAGAAGCTAGTATCTCCAGTTTTATGAGAGAAAGAAGAGGAAGAATCAGCGAACATCCTAAAAAATGGTACTTTTGTCTCAATCCAATCAAAAACAAACATATTCTATTGTGTGTTGACCACCGGGAAACGAATGGATTAAGATGAAGACGGACGGTTCAATTAGCGAGCATGGGAAGGCTTGTGGAGGTTTAGCAATAAAAAGGGGATATATGCGTTCTCTCAAGCAGTTAAGAACAAGACCATACTCGAAGTCGAGCTCTTTTGCATCTGAACATGTATTCAAATAGCAGCTGAAAAGGAGTGTCAGAGGATTTGGATTGATTCGGATTCCCTAACGTAAGACATGGTCTACTCTCAAGATCCCAAAGTCCGCAGCTAAGGAAAGCCCCTTCTTCATAAGATCAAGAAAGTACGAGCGTCTTTCGAAGATTGGAAAATCTCCCATACTTAGAGAGAAGCAAACCAACCGGCCGATTTGCAATTGACTATGCTTAGTAGTTGACATCTTTGGTCTTCACATTTTCCCTTCCATTTTGTAAAGTTAGTAGAAGAGGATAGATCCAGTAAATTGACGAATGTCAATCTTCATTTTTGTAGATTAATACACTGGTAGGGGTCGATCAGGCAAATCCCAAAGCTGACCCCCGAACAGCTGCCGGACTGCTCTACTGATCTTCTCTCTCTTTAGAAAAACGGAACCTTCTCAAAGACTCCCTTTGCACTAAGAACACAATTCAAAACCCTCCTTCTCACAAGAAGGCAAACCTTGTACGTTGATCGAATCTTCTTTCGCATCCAGAAGAGAGGCTGTGGGCTATCCGAGAGAGTGGTTCAGGTGACTACCGGAGTCATTGATTAAGCAGGTCAGATGGGCTTAGTAGGGCTCGAACCTACAATATCACCGTTATGAGCGGTACGTTTCAACCAATTAAACTATAAGCCCAATCGGATCTCTACATGCCGGGAAGAGCGGACAGAAAGAGGAGACCTTTGCTCTATCTCCTTCTTCCTCTTCCTGGGGCCCCGGAGGGGTTCTTTGGCAAGCCCTATTAAAGAAGCTAAGTGACTTTCGTCACTCAAGTAGTGAGTTTGAGAGTGACCGTTAGGGCGACCACTTGTACTTCTAGGCCTTGGCGACCTATATGTTACGCAACACAGCTTCACTCGATTCAGTAAATCAATAGTTCAAACCAGCCCACTAA